>NW_021300698.1:21774-23270 GCF_002162155.2 Triticum dicoccoides
ATCTATTCGGGCCGGTACAACCGGTGGTGGTGGTCATCTCTTCCGTTAGAGGTGGTCGGCCTGTGGCTGGCTGGCCGGATCTCGAGATTCGTCATCTAGTCTCAGCTACGAGTTGGGGAGACATAGTTGCCGGTGAAAACCGAGCCGTTGGCGGGCAATGGTGGCGTTTTGCACCGTTAACTTGATGAAGGCATCGTCGTGTAACTGTTGTCGACCCACTTGTGCTGCTTTGGGGGAAAACCTAGGATCTGGTCTTCTAGATCGAACGATGACGGTACTACGGTGCCGTTTCTCTCTTGGGAGCATCGTTTGTGGAGCAGCGCTGGAAGACAGAGGCAGGAAGTGGAGCGGCTTCGTCTTGCACGGAACTTCGGTGGAGCTATCAGTGAATGTCACTTGGGTCAGAATGGACCAGCACAGCCATGTTTACCGAGTATTTACTATCGCACACTCGGGAAAGCGGGTATAGAAAATTGCCTTCTTTGCAAAGTCGCCTTGCGGCCAAATTTAGTGTTTTGACCCTTTTTGGGAAGTTAGGCCGGATTTGACCCCGGTTGCAAAAAATATCGGGATTTGACATGGGACGCACGTTCCTCGGGATTTGACACGGGACTTAAGCGGCACCCGTGGTGCGTTGGGGAGCTCTAAGATGCAATCTTCCCACCCCAGCATGCCGCCGCTTCCTCTCTACCCTCCTCCTCCCTAACCCATCAGCATCTACCAGGATTCGAAGTGGACGATGATGCGTGGTGCACCTGAAGTTAGTATTAATGATTTAATCCACAAAGAATGTAAATAATGGTGAGCGATCATGTCTCTTGAGATGCCTGTGTTAGTTTTAGAAATTGAGCCGCCATATTGGAAGATCTAGAGGTAGATCGGCAGCTGGTACAAGGCTAAGACACAATTCTCTCGGGAAAAAGATGATGTTGTTTTAATAGAAAAAACATTGTGATATAGTGGTGAGATGGGTATGTAGGCTGCATATCAAGATAAATAGGATAGCAAGGTCGAATATGTTAAATACATCCTATGATATGCTTCAAGGAGCATACAAATTATTGTAAGAACAAGAAAAGCTATTTGTGTGCTGCATTCTACTTCAGTTTTCCTTTTTTCTTGAGTCTTGCTTCAGTTTTTCTTGAGTCTTGCTTCAGTTTTCATTGAAACGGGAAAAAACAGGAGGTCCTATTTGACGACCTGTGCGCCCAAGGATATGGGAACGCGCACTCCGCGCCCATGAGCGGGGTTTTGTTTTTGTTTTTACTTTTTCGTTTTTTATATTCTGCTTTTGTTTTATTCTATATTAAGAATAATTATGTATTACAAAAAGGTACTACAATTTAAAAAAATGTGAATCGTCAATTGTCCAAAGCAGTTCTTTAATTCAAAGATGCTCACAATTTCAAAGGAATGAACATTTTTTGAATTTTCATGAACATTTTCATTTTGATGAACATTTTTATACAGTAAAACTAGTCATTTGCAAATGAATT
>NW_021300698.1:23407-24530 GCF_002162155.2 Triticum dicoccoides
TATAGCAGAACATTGGTTCGCACACAGTATAGCCGAGCACCCAAGACAAGGAGGAATAGGATGTACTACCTCCATTCCAAAATATAAGATGTTCTGGTAGGCCATTTTAGACCAACAAAACATCTTATATTTTGGAATGGAGGTAGTAGCTCTCTTCGTCACTAGCTGAAGCCTTGCTGCTTCCTCCGTATTTCCTGGAGGGAAGGTTGCAAGGAGAAGGCCAAGAATTGTGAAAGAAACAAACCCTAGAAATTGAGGTCAGAGTAGGAGGAAGAGGAGGAGTAGGGTAGGGAAGGCGGGGGGAAGATCAGGTGCAGATTTACAGGAGAAAAGGCATCCGCCGTCGTCGTCCTTCGTAAAGGCATCGCTGGCAGCACCTCCTCTTTGCTCCTCGTCCTTTCTTGCGCCACTACTTCCTCCTCACCTTTTTCGCCGCCGTCAGTGGTTTCGTTCCACAGGTTAAAGATGATTCTTATGCCCCCGTGGATCGAAGCGGATTGACGTGGTTTGGGCCTGGATTTTTCCCACCCAAGCCCAAACCAAACACGCAAAGTTTGATCCACATGTGTAAACATTATTCCTGGTCTGGCCTCTAAGACTAGCTCAAGTGTTGCATGATGATTCTGTTTTTTTGGTCATGGGCATGTCTATGCCAGCAACTTTGAGGGCAAAATGTTAAGAGAACATTTGTGTTGAATCGACCCGAATTAATGTTATGCTATGAGATTCATTCGTCACAAGTTTATGGTAGATAACACAGAGATAGTTAATGTTTGCATAATTCCTTAGACCATGAGAGTATCGAGTTTCTTCATACTTGCTTCATGAACTTTGGGGTTTGTTAAACGTCATCCGTAAATGGGTGGCTATTACGGCGGCTTGCGGGTTCATGGAAAAATGTGTCAAGTAACTTGATAGCTCAAGATTGGGATTTGCTCCTTCGACGATGGAGAGATATTCTCGGGACCTCTCGGTGTTACGATATCCATCATCGTCTGGCCAGACACAGTGTGATTTGATCACAGGGATGCTGGAATACGGAAACGAGAAAAGAGAACAATATCGGTAACGAGGTAACACTACTAGGGAAAACCCTAGCAGTAGCACTGGTTTTGTGCTCACT
>NW_021300698.1:24540-29176 GCF_002162155.2 Triticum dicoccoides
AGTTATGAGGTTTACATCATTATGTCCATAACAGTGTGTCAAATGAAGGTGGATTAGGTTCAAGTGGAGGCAATATGTTGTGCATGTCAAAAGTATACTACTAAACCAAACTTGATCTAGTTTGGACTAGTACTTTCGATGTGCACCCATGTTGCCTCCACTTGAATCTAATCCGCCAGCACAAGCTATTTAATCATCATCGTAGTCATAACATCAACAGTAGTTATTTAATCATCATAGTCATAGTGTAGCACATCATCATCTTCAAACTCATTCTAGCTAGCTAATCACCACCAACACTAACTGCGGTAGCTATCTAATCACCAGCAACACTAGCTAATAAAAATCATCAGTCATTGCCACCAACACTAGCTAATCACTCTTGCACCTCTCTCTCAGGTAAAATAACATAAAACATGTGTATCACTCGTTCTTCATCAAGTTGGAGCATGCAGATGAACCTGTCTCCTAATCGTGGGATGCGCTTCTGATTGCTGTCCCCTAGTACTTCTCTGCGATCGTTCACAATTTTGCTCCAATCTTTCACTATTAAGCATTCCTCGCTATTAGAAATCCTGAATGCACTAAAGTGCATTATAGGATATCTTGGCCGTAAGCTAACAATTCTCATCTGACCTTTAGTCTTGATCCAATGAGGCACAACATTCAGCGGGAGTCCCTGTTGAAGAACATCGTATAGTAACATACTTAGCAATGAAGTTTAGCTTAAAAAATAATGTATGCAAAAGATGCACTGAGTACAAATAGTAAAAATCTTACCATCTTTCCTAAAAAGATGTGACCGTAGTTCAATACAAACACTATTGGTCGCACGTATTGAGTACTAAGATTTGCAAGTCCAAAAAAATAATTTGTCTTGACAATATAAAGATCCTCAAGCCATGAAACAGAATGACTTATCTCCTCGCAGTTTAGTTCAGCCCCGGGACAGTAGTAGGTCCTGTCTACCAAGCGCTGGACATGTTTGCTTGATTGGAAATAAGCTGTCAATAGAAATTAGTTGTCAACTATTTTTGAATAAACAATATCAAAGACATAAATATGGTTGAGAAACTCACATTTTGGGAGAACTGGAGGCGTCTGCACACTGACTCAGATGTCGGTATTACCTTCAATACCATCTTCCGGACGAATATCAAAGGTGATAACCATATCAGGCTGAAATGCATAAGTCTTGCATAGTGCTCGCCATGTTTTGCATCCAAAATAGGTGTAGTCGTCTTCGTTGTATAATTTTGCATGGAAAATATAACCATGCTCGGTCTTCAAATAAACTCTCTTTACCTCCATAGTAGTTGTCATAGAACTGAAACCTATCTTACCCAATACAAAAACTCTTGCATGGCAGGGGATACGCTAGTAGAATAGTAAAAAAATATAAGTTGAAGCAAATGAAGCAGATGTCATGCTTAATTACGAAAAAAGACTTGTCGTTGTGACTTACTGTATCCACTTCGAAGTTCTCGTCCAGCTTGATGCTGAAGCGCCTATCATAATCTAGGAAGATTCCGTCGCACAGGCCGCGCTCGTCTTCGCAGTATTTGCACATACCGAAATCCTTTTCATCGTCAGACATTTCCTATGTTCATAGTTAAAACATTAATTGAAAATAGATCGAAGACAACTACCAGGATACTCAACACACAAATCCGGGGCACTCGATATTTTCTACATATTCTAGCACAATTCATGATAAAATTCACGGAAAAATCTGGCATGACCTTTGCTAAAATAGGACATATCGAGCGCTTGAAATTTGCCGTAACGGAAATGAATCAACACTCCGGTAAAACATAGGCCACTCGGAGGTGTAACCTGCAAACATGACCGGCCACTTGGGCAAGCACATATCCTATTTGAGAAACACAAGATATACATTTCAAAATATCTTATAGGATTCAAATTAGCATGCATTCAATAAGCAAGAGTAAATCATCTCATGCGGCCGTACATCATCGAATATTATCACTAATACATCCCGAATAGTGTCATACATATAACATCACTAATACAACTAAAACCCTAGCACACGACGGGAATCGGCGCGGGCGGTGGACACCCACAGAGAAGGAACCATCACGGGATCATAGCTCCAGTGAGATCCCTGGAGAACCTGCCAGGTATTGGAGAACCTGTGCTCCAACGCAAACAAGTAGCGACGGACGTGCGCATCCTCCTCACTGACACGGTGGCGCACCACCTCCGCGGGGTCCTCGAGCCTCTGGACCGTCACTAGCCCACGCAACCGCTACCAAAGAAGGTTCGGATCAACGACAGGCTGGCTCCTCACCAACCTGCGCCCCCCGGTAGGTAACGCCTCCCAGTACCACCCCGGCGGAGCCCAGTCCCGGACATGGCCCATCTGGTCAAGCAGGTGTCATCCTCCGCCGACTCGACAACGAGGATGCGGGATAGGCATCGTCCACGTCGATGCGGGAAAAATTGCTTTAACTAAAAAAATAGCAACAAGTTCTTACTAACTAGTTCTATTAATTCAATTAGTTCTTACTAAAAATAAACTTACTATAAATAAAAATAAACTAGTACCTAATTAGTACCTAGTTCTTACTAACTAATTAGTAACTAGGAACTACTGCCCTAATTACCATATAAGTATCCATTTTTTAACTAGGGTTCGTACTACCTAATTAAATAGGGTTAATACTAATTATAATTAACTAACTAGCACTAAAAATAGCCTAGGGTTCATGCTAACTAGCACTAAATAGCTAGGGTTCATACTAAGAAGAGAAGAGGGAAGGGGAGAGTGCTTACTGAGGGCGGGGAGAGAGATGGGGTCGGGGGAGACGGCGGCACCAAGGCGCGGCGAGGCGGGGTCGGGGGAGACGGCGGCGACGCGGGTCGAGGGAGACGGCGGCGGAGAGCGAGGGTAGGGGCTCCGGCAAGGTCGAGGTCGAGGAGGAGGAGGCACAGGCGCGCGACGACGTCGAGGGGCAGACTCCGGCGGAGAGCGAGGGCAGGGCCTCCGGCGAGGGCGAGGGGAGGGGCTCCGGCGGAGGCAACGAGGGGGAGAAGAGAGAGTGGGGAATTGGGGGAGGAAGCAGAGGAGTGGGAATCAGGCCGCGCGGGGGGTTAGGTCAAAATAGCTTCAACAGTAGCGTGGGGAGCGAAAATGCGCTGTTGCTAAAATCCGTAGTAGTAGCGCTGTTTCTAGAAGGGCGCTACTACTATACCTAGCACGTCGGGAACGGTGTGGCAATTATAGTAGTAGCGCGTTCTTTTCCTGCCGCGCTACTGCTAAGTGGGTAACAGTAGCGCCCTTTTAGCCGACGCGCTACTGCTAAGTAGCAGTAGCGCCTCATTTTAACACGCGCTACTGGTAAGATTCTGTGTATAAGGTTTTCCCTAGTAGTGTAACTAGCATAGTGGACAAGTTTTTGATCCACGGCAATGCCAACATGTCTCACCTCGGGTATTTGTAACATATCGCGAAGCAATAGGAATAGCACACGGCAACTGGAGGTTTACTCGAATATTCATTCGTGTGGGTATAGGGGTCAATATGGGTGTCCACGGCTCCAATGTTGATCATTGATCGGAAGGGGTTCCGGGTCATGTCTATACTTCACCGAACCTATAGGGTCACACGCTTAAGGGTCATCTATCTGTTGAATACTAGACAAGGAGTCTAAGAGAAAATCACCGAAAAAGTTTCGGACACCGGAAAAGTTTCGGACAACGAAAAAGGTTCCGTAGAGAGAGGTCATCGGATGAGTTTCGGTGAAACTAAAAAGTTGTTTCAGGGGATACCACTAAGTCAAATTGGTTTCGGCACATGCCTGATAATTCTTGAAGGGTGCCAGAATCATTCTGGAAGCTTTCTGGAATTTTCCGGGATAATAACCGGATATGCTCCGGAGCTGCCGGAACCACTTCAGATGCTTTTCGCAGATGAAAATCACTAAACCGGAATTGTTTCAGAATGCGTTGAAAATCATTTTGGTGGGTACTGGAAATGTTCTAATCCCACATAAATATTTTCAGTTCGAACAGACGCTGAAAAGTGTCGTCGTGAATAGTGAAAGTGCTTTTTGGGATATTTATGGAAAGCCACATTTTGGGGCTTTTCCCAAAAGTATTCTAGAAGGACTTGGAGATCAAGGAACCCCCTTTGGGGGCCCCCATGAAGGTGGGACGTTGGAGGGTGCAGCTCCTCCATGGGGCTCCACTTGACATCCCTTTATACCCTTTATGCCCTTTATGTGTGACATAAAGTGTGGGCATTTTGGGTTTTTTCATGTGCCCCTACCCTTTGGGTTTTTCCTATAAATAGAGGTGGAGAGGCACTCTCCACACCCATCCCTTTGCTCTCATACAAGTGCCATGCAATGATCTGGCTTCTTCTCTCCCTCCCAGCGAAATAGTTTCGTAGAGCCGAAAGGCTGTCTGGGTTCCGGCAGGAACTAGTTCCGGACGGCGAAGCCCTGCCGGATAGATGACACCATATGTGTGCAACTCTGTAGAGAGATCGTAGTTTCGGTCTTAGTTCGTGAGTGCCTCCCGAAGGGCTGTCCGTGTGACCATCCGAGTTTTGAAGGTCCTCCCGAAGGGCTGTCCGAGTGACCGTTCGAGTTTCGAAGGTCCTCCCGAAGGG
>NW_021300698.1:29530-52333 GCF_002162155.2 Triticum dicoccoides
TTTTTTTTTTCTGCTGCGTTCCCCTACAGTGGCATTGAGGGAGTCCTGGATTAGGGGGTGTCCGGATGGCCGGACTATGACCTTTGGCCGGACTCCCGGACTATGAAGATACAAGATTGAAGACTTCGTCCCGTGTCCGGATAGGGACTTTCCTTGGCGTGGAAGGCAAGCTTGGCGATACGATATGAAGATCTCCTCCCATTGTAACCGACTCTGTGTAACCCTAGCCCCCTCTGGTGTCTATATAAACCGGAGAGTTTTAGTCCGTAGGACGAACAACAATCATACCATAGGCTAGATTCTAGGGTTTAGCCTCTCTGATCTCGTGGTAGATCAACTCTTGTACTACCCATATCATCGATATTAATCAAGCAGGAGTAGGGTTTTACCTCCACCGAGAGGGCCCGAACCTGGGTCAAAACATCGTGTCCCTTGTCTCCTGTTACCATCCGCCTAGACGCACAGTTCAGGACCCCCTACCCGAGATCCGCCGGTTTTGACACCGACATTGGTGCTTTCATTAAGAGTTCCTCTGTGTCTTCACCTTTAGGCCTGATGAATTCTTCGATCGTCAACCACGACGCGGTCCAGGGTGAGACTTTTCTCCCTGGACAGATCTTCGTATTCGGCGGCTTCGCACTGCGGGCCAACTCGCTTGGCCATCTGGAGCAGATCGGAAGCTACGCCCCTGGCCATCAGGTCAGGTTTGGAAGCTTAAACTACACGGTCGACATCCGCGGGGACTTGATCTTTGATGGATTCGAGCCATGGCTGAGCGTGCCGCACTGTCTCGATGGGCATGATCTAGCTTTGCCGCCAGACAGCGCCCAGAGCGCCGCTCAGGTGTCCGCTCCGGCCATTAACTCGGAGCCGACTGCGCTAGTCAGGGACGGACGGTTGGACGCCGCCCCAGGAGCCGCAATCTCTACGGCGATAGAGCCAAATACCAGCCTAGTCCTTTGCAAGGCCCGTGACTCCAAGGTGCCGGACTCCGTTCCGGACTCTGAATATTCTGCACCTCTTCCGATCGAACCCGATTGGGCTCCGGTCATGGAGTTCACCGCCGCGGATGTCTTTCAGCACTCGCCCGTTGGCGACATCCTGGATTCACTAAAGTCTCTCTCTTTGTCAGGAGAGCCCTGGCCGGACTATGATCAGCAGGGTTGGGATGCGGACGACGAGGAAATTCGAAGCCCACCCACCACCCACTTTGTAGCCACTGTCGACGATCTAACCGACATGCTCGACTTCGACTCCGAAGACATCGACGGTATGGACGCCAATGCGGGAGACGACCAAGAACCAGCACCTATAGGGCACTGGAAGGCCACCTCGTCATATGACATATACATGGTGGACACCCCCAAAGCAGGGGATGGCGATGAAAAAGTGGAGGATGACCCCTCCAAGAAGCAACCCAAGCGCCGACGTCAGCGGTGCCGCTCTAAATCCCGCCAAAGCAAGAACGGTCAATCCGGCACTGGAGACGTCAACACCCCGGACAATGCCGAAGACAACCCCCTCCAGCAGGATTCAGCGCGGGAGGACGAAGGAGCCAGCCCTCATGAGAGAGCGGCAAGCACAGAGGTCGAGGACGACAATTATATGCCTCCCTCCGAAGACGAGGCAAGCCTCGACGACGACGAATTCGTCGTGCCAGAGGATCCCGTCGAACAAGAGCGTTTCAAATGCAGGCTTATGGCCACGGCAAGCGGCCTCAAAAAAAAAAACAGCAGCAACTTAGAGCTGACCAAGACCTGCTAGCCGACAGATGGACCGAAGTCCTGGCGGCCGAAGAGTATAAACTCGAACGCCCCTCCAAGAGTTACCAAAAGCGCAGGCTGCTACCCCAACTAGAGGAGGAAGCAACTAAACCTACATCACCAGCGTACGATGCGCCCGATTGGCCACCCCGTGGCCGCGACAGAGAGGCCTTTCGTCTCTCAATCCAAGCCGCACCCCGGCGCCGCTCTAAAAATACCAGAGCACGGGGAAACGCAACAGACCTGCGAGACATATTGGAGGATAAGGCATGGCAAACAAGGTCGATCTATGGATCGCGTGGGCGCCCCACATCACGGGACGATAACCGTCACGCTGGATATGATAAATACGGCCAGGCCGAATACAACAGACAAAGCTCATCCGAGCTACGTCGCGATATAGCCCGGTACAGGGGCGCCGCACACCCACTATGCTTCACAGACGAAGTAATGGATCATCAAATCCCAGAGGGTTTTAAACCCGTAAACATCGAATCATACGATGGCACAACAGATCCCGCGGTATGGATCGAGGATTATCTCCTTCATATCCACATGGCCCGTGGTGATGATCTACACGCCATCAAATACCTCCCGCTCAAGCTTAAAGGACCAGCTCGGCATTGGCTTAACAGCCTGCCAGCAGAGTCAATAAGTTGCCGGGAGGACCTGGAATCCGCATTCCTCGATAACTTCCAGGGCACTTATGTGCGACCACCAGACGCCGATGACCAAAGCCACATAATCCAGCAGCCAGAGGAATCGGCCAGACAATTCTAGACACAGTTCCTAACCAAGAAAAATCAAATAGTCGACTGTCCGGACGCCGAGGCCCTTGCAGCCTTCAGGCACAACATCCGAGACGAATGGCTTGCCCGGCACCTAGGACAGGAAAAGCCGAAATCTATGGCAGCCCTCACGACACTCATGACCCGCTTTTGCACGGGCAAAGAGAGCTGGCTAGCTCGTAGCAATAACATAACCAAGAGCCCTGGCAATTCAGATACCAAGGACAACAATGGCAGGTCACGTGGCAACAAGCACAAGCGCCGCATTAATGGCGACAATACTGAAGATACGGTAGTCAATGCCGTATTTAGGGGCTCTAAACCCAGTCAGCGGAAGAAGCCATTCAAAAGAAACCCTCCAGGCCCATCCAACTTAGACCGGATACTCGATCGCTTGTGCCAGATACACGGCACCCCCAAACAACCAGCCAACCACACCAACAGGGATTGTTGGGTGTTCAAGCAGGCAGGCAAGTTAAGTGCCGAAACCAGAGACAAGGGGCTGCGTAGCGATGACGAGGAGGAGCCCCGGCCGCCGAACAACAAAGGACAGAAGGGATTCCCCCCGCAAGTGCGGACGGTGAACATGATATACGCAACCCATATCCCCAAAAGGGAGCGGAAGCGTGCTCTCAAGGATGTCTATGCGTTGGAGCCAGTCGCCCCAAAGTTTAACCCATGGTCCTCCTGCCCGATCACCTTTGATCGACGAGACCACCCTACTAGCATCCGTCATGGCGGATTCACCGCATTGGTCCTAGACCCAATCATTGACGGATTTCACCTCACTAGAGTCCTCATGGACGGCGGCAGCAGCCTGAACCTGCTTTATCAGGATACAGTGTGAAAAATGGGTATAGATCCCTCAAGGATTAAACCCACAAAGACAACCTTTAAAGGCGTCATAACAGGTGTAGAAGCCAGCTGTACAGGCTCGGTTACACTCGAAGTGGTCTTCGGATCCCCGGGTAATTTCTGAAGCGAAGAGTTAATCTTCGACATAGTCCCATTCCGCAGTGGCTATCACGCCCTGCTCGGACGAACCACATTTGCAAAATTCAATGCGGTGCCACACTACGCATATCTCAAGCTCAAGATGCCAGGTCCTCGCGGAGTCATTACGGTAAATGGAAACACTGAACGCTCTCTCCGAACGGAGGAGCACACAGCGGCCCTGGCGGCGGAAGTACAGAGCAGCCTCTCAAGGCATCTCCCCAATCCGGGTGTTAAACGTCCGAACAACGTCAAGCGCGCCCGAAGCAACCTCCAACAAAGCCGGCTGGCACGTTCCGAGCAAGCATAGCAGTGCGGCCCCAACCCCAGCCCTCGCCAGACGCTGATATCGGTACCACGCATACATCATTACTCTTTGAAAATACCATGGGCATAAGGGGAGGGGCACAACTACGGCACGCCCAGAATGCGGCTCAACCGCACTTAGGGGCTCCCTATTCCGCCGTTTTCTTTTTTTATATATACTTTCAGGACCCAACTATCTGGAAGGCCTGTCCGGCAATACACTCGCCGAACACACAATGCAACAACCAGGGAGAGAACAAGCTGCGTCAAATGTCCAGGTGGTCTCTATAACGAGTTAAATACCTGTTTTTACTTAAAGACCCACAGCTTGCCCCTAGAGGGGGACATGTCAAATAATCCCATCCCTTACTTATCGCACTATCTGTATCGTCCTGCTTTCACAGAAGCTCCTTTTTAATAAACAATACATAGCTCTTATTTATTATTGTATTAATCTATTTTTATACAAATATGTTCAGTCATGACATTATGCAACCGTACACTTTGGTACGACCAATACACCAGGGGCATAAGCACCCCATAATATGGTGTGAGAAGACCGAACACTCTCATGAGTGCGGCACCCCGAACTTATAGCACTATATGCATCGGCTCCGAATCATGTCTTGGGTCAACAGTTGGGTTTGCCCGGCTCCCATGTTTTGGTACCTTATGTTCCGCAATGTTGGCTAAGTTAGCCCTGGGAGAACTACTGCGGTTGTGCCCTAGTTGAGCTGGGTTAACACCTCAGTAGAGAAAGCTAAAACTGACCGTCATGATAGTGCGAGAGACCGGTCGCTGTTCGCGAGGTTTTTTCGAGTCCTTAAAGACTTATGACGCTTAGAGCGAGGAGCCGGATTTATCTGGCCAAGGCGTGGATAGCGCCCCAAACTCGGTCTTCCGAATACTAGGGGCTTCGCCGAAATTTAAAATTATAGAATTCTATGGCTAAGTGAGAGTGATAAAGCATTATAAGTCCGATGGCCTGGTTCGTTGTGCTGAGTGCCTCCATAGATGGACCCAAGAATGAGAACAAGAGCGCTCAGGTTTATCCCGAACACCCCAGCACTCGTGGCATGGGGGTAGAAGCCGATGACTTGCATCTCTCAAATTTGATAAACGGCCGCACAGAAGGTAATATTTTAAATTAACAAGCATTGCTTAGCGCATATGAACAAAGTTTTCAGCGCACAGGATAACAACATGCGAGTCTACTAAAAAATTACATCTTTGGAGCACTCATCCGCTATAAGGCGGGCACCCTTCAGGACGCCCTTATAATACATCTCGGGCGTGCGATACTCCTTGCCCGACGGTGGCGCGTCCGTCAAAAGCTTCTTCGCGTCCAGCTTGCCCCAGTGCACTTTAGCACGGGCAAGGGCCCGACGGGCACCTTCAATACAGACGGAGCGCTTGATGACTCCAATCTACGGACACGCGTCCACCAGCCGCCGCACCAGACCGAAGTAGCTCCCAGGCATGGTCTCTCCAGGCCACAGCCAAACTATGAGGCCCTTCATGACCTGTTCGGCCACCTTGTGGAGCTCGACCAGCTGCTTCAGCTGGTCGCTCAGGGGCACCGGATGTTCGGCCTCAGCATACTGAGACCAGAACACCTTTTCCATCGAGCTCCCCTCCTCGGCTCGGTAGAACGCGGCAGCATCAGACACACTACGGGGCAGATCGGCGAACACTCCTGGAGAGCTCCGGATCCGGGTAAGTGATAGATAATTTACTTTTATATTCTTGCTTTGCATAAAGAATGCCTTACCCGCCGCTATCTTCTTCATCGCCTCGATCTCCTGGAGGGCATTCTGGGCTTCGGCCTTAGCGGTTTCAGCACTCTCAAGAGCCAAGGCGAGCTCGGACTCTCGAGTCTTCGAGTCACGCTCCAAACTCTCGTGTTTTTTCCACGAGAGCCTGGAGCTCTTGCTGCACCTCCGCCACCCGCGCCTCCTGCTTCTCTCGCTCGGTGCGCTCCAAGGCCGCATTATTTTCGGCCTTGGAGACCGCTTTCTTCAGGGTCGCCACCTCGATCGTGGCCCCTGCAACATCTATGTTGGTCCTGTCATTATTTGCAACCAAGTATTTCTATATACATTTACATACGGTACTAGATACCCTCTTTGTCCTCGAGCTGCTTCTTGGCACGGCCGAGCTCGTTCTCGGACCGATCGAGGCTCTCCTTTAATGCATTAACCTCCGCAGTCAGTGCGGCAGAGGTCAGCAGCGCAGCCTGCATTCCCATATTGACACATTTATATTAGACTCCTGCGTATATCTTTTTAGATCCTCAGCTCGGCTTTTCTTTTCGAACGCCGAACCGAGCATCAGGGGCTACTGTCTATGCGGTGAACATTTTTATATGTTTTGAATACATACCTCAAAGCCTGCTAACAGACTCGTACATGCTTCTGTCAGCCCGCTCTTTGCGGACTGAACCTTTTGAATCACCACACTCATAACACTCCTCCTTAACGGTCTATGAGGAAGTATGGTGTGAAGGAGAGAGGGTGTCGTGGTGAAAGTGAGGCAGACGTCACCCACTACGGCAGGAAACAGAGCAGAAAGGGGAGGGTCCGATGAGAAAAGGAGAGGGTGTGTCGTGGTGGTGGGGTTTTGCGTTGATTCACATGTTGGAAATAACATCACAAATAGTCTGGATAACAACATTTCTTTCTTACATATGGGCCGGATTTGGGGCACCCGGACTATCAAGATGGTTGTAGTAGCCCGTTTGATGTCCGAACACATTCGGACGTATGAGGAAAAAAATAAGCTTAGATGTTGAATACGACTTTAATTGTTTCTCTGATTCATTTATATGCATTGTTGTCCGCAGCAGCCCGTAGCAACGCATGAGCGTTTTACTATTGTTTTTGCATGATGGATATGAGTTGAGAAAACAGTTTTTATTATACTTGCTCAAGCATCGTGCGAATGAAGAAAAAAACTTTCTTGATATTGTGCGAGAATTTCTTAAGCGCATCAAGTAGACTTGAATAATTTGTAATATATTTTTAGTTGGATCATCGATTTATGTGTATACATCGTCAATTTTCCTTTTTGTTATCAGTTTACATTACAAGTGAAGTAGACTTCAATTATTATGCAATTGTGTCCATGCTATATTGTTTCTTCCTGTGATATTTTATATGGATTATTTTATAAACCTTTAGCAATATATTTCAGAAGCCCGTGGCAACGCACGGGCATACTACTATATAATTTAGGATACATATTAGTACATTGCTTAGTCTTTGTGTTTGACAAATTAAATGCTAGTTTTATTCCGCATTTGTTCAAGCTAAACCATAATTGTTTTAAAACGCCTATTCACTTCCCTCTAGGCGACATCCACGTCCTTCCGCACTCTTGTCGTGCACAACGTCAAGGTTCGCATGGGCATTATCAGATGCAGACCTTGTATCTCGGAAAATGTGGAGTCTAGAGCAAAAAATTGGTTGTTTGAACTCAATGAATCCTTGAGCCACGGTAGCTTCACCAAGCTAGCTGTGACACTGTGGCGCAAGGCAATTCACGAAGCTATTTTTCAGGGCCCATATAGAACAATATCATTTGTGGATTCGTATCTTAATGAGTTGGAGCAGCTTCCGAAAGGAGATCAACACCCAAAGACGGCGAGACAAGTTGATAACTAGCAGTGATGGCTTCCCTCACCGGCCAATGTCATGAAATTGAATACTGATGGAGCTGTAGTGTCGGAGTAATGGGCCATGGGTAGGCTAACCCGAGCTCCAGAACCTTTCAAAACATCGGGGCAGACTGCGCCCCTCAAGACTCCGCGATAAGGAGCTGCCTCCTGGGAGTCGGCGGCAAGGCCGCCGACTGTCCCTCACTGCCAAGTCCCAGGGACGGCTTCGAGATAAGCCGACTCTTGTTGGCGGCTTCCAGAGAAGCCGTCTATGGGAAGTCGGCCCGCGACTCCGACTGTCCCTGGCGGCCGAGTCCCAGGGACGACTTCAAGATAAGCCGACTCCTGTTGGCGGCTTCCAGAGAAGCCGGCTATGGGGAGTCGGCCCACGACTCCGACTACCTCCTGCCTTCGCCACGATGGACGGGACGGGGTACGGCCACCGCATGGCCCATCCCCCTCCCGCTTACGAAGGACCGGCATGGCTACAGTGCGCCGTATCGATGGAGATCTCCATCCGGCGCGACACTGTTGCCATGCCTGCCCTGACCTCAGCCCCCGTGCGCGACGCACTGTGCCCACGTCGGCTTGCCTGTACGGCCCAGAGACGGCGGGTCCCACCCGTCAGCGGGGGTACAGAAGACGGCGAGAGCGCCACAAGACGGACCCGTTGGGAGTCGGCCCCCGGAAGTCGGCCAGCCCCTCCAACGGGCCCCACACGCCATTAACCAGACAAGACGGGGAATGGCACAGTGATCGCCCGTCAGGCGGCGGCACTGTTGCCACGACCCCATGACCAAGCCAACGTCATTAGAGGCACGACTACAGTACCAGGCCCGTCGGCAGGGCCCCAGCAGTCGGCGGAGAAGACGGCGGCCTAAGAGACACACGGCTGGGACCCACGCCCAGCCGGATTACCATTGTATCCCTGGGGGGCGGGCCTATATAAGCCCCCCGGGGCACCCATGCATGGGGGATCGCTCCTCTTAAACTAGACCAGATCATATAGGAAGGAGGGAGCTAGCCTCACCTTCTCCTACCTCCGGAAAACAGCTCAAGGAGCAACCTTGTACTCACTTTGCCATAGTGATCATGCGGAACCCCGCAGAGCAGCAGTAGGGGTGTTATCTCCACGGAGAGCCCTGAAGCTGGGTAAGATTCGCCGGCGTGCATGCCTTCGCCTCATCCCGTTTCCAGGCACCGGCGACGTTCTACTTGCCCCCACCATGATAAGCCATCCTTTGGCATATGTCGCATCCAACCCCCGACATTTGGTGCCCACCGTGGGGCATGGTGCACCGCCGTCCGGAGACCTGCTCTGGACGGGAACCCTCTTCCTCCCCAGCCAGCGTAGCCAGCCCGGCACGCCCGATGGCGTTTGCCCCGACGCGCTGCAAAGCGTCGACGACGCCTGCGCAGCGAGCGGCCTCGCCGATCTTCTCGGCGAGGCTCACATCTCCGACGAGCCCGCATCTGATGCGGGCACAGGCTGCCCCGAGCGCTGCCTCGTCAGCCTCCTCGACCAACTCCACGTCTCCGGCGAGCCTACCGTGGACTTGGAGTTGGTCGGTTCCACCGACCCGATGCTTGTCGATTCTGACACCGCGTCGCTCGACGCCTTCCCCTCCGACGTAATCGTCTTCGACGATCCTCTCCCACGAGCCGACAGTGGCGGCAGCACCATCACCGAAGTGCTCATCATCAGCCACGGCACCGCCTCCGACGAGAACGCCCGCGACGCCCTGTAGGCCACTTTGCACGATCTGTCCGCCCCCATCCCGACGGACGGTGACGCCGAAGCGCTGGAGGCACGCCGCCTTTGCCCTCCTTGCGGAGGGCTAGAAGATTGCCACCATGAGACGCCTCACGGAGGCCCACCAGCGCGAAGTCGACCGCGCCGCCTTCGGCACGCCGCCTCCAGAAGGGCCAAGCCGAGTCGGCGTCGTCAAGAAACGCGGCGCGGCTATCGTCAGCATGTTGGGAGCAGACCGCCCGGTCTACGCCACGCCCCTCGAGAACCTACGCGCCGCCCAGTCGATCGTTGATGAGCTAAACGGACTGGGGGCCGACGAGCTCCCCTACATGACTAGACGCATCCAGCAGCTGATTGATGCGGCCGCAACCCGGCATGAAGCCGACGTCCGGGCTGGAAGCCCCCCTCGCCGAGAGCACGGCGCGACGTCGCGTACGCGGACTGCGGGTGGCGCCCGTGCGAGACAAGAGAAGGAGTCGGCTGCTAGCCGCAGCCGGACTCGTATTACCATCGAGCGCGACGCAGAAGGCCGCCCCCTAGGAGTGGAGCGACGAGGCGACTTTCCGCCTCCTCCGCCTCGCGGGGAAAGATATCCTACCCCGCCGCCTGTCGAGCATCCGACTCTCAGCGGCCGACTTGGTCGCCGCGAAGGAGTCGGCGAGAATGATGCCCGCCATCGGATCGACCGCCTAGCGCGATCTCTGGCCCTGGAAGAAGAAGATGATGTCGGCCCGCCGTGTTTTGGCCCCCGCATCCGCGACGAGCCCTTTCCCAAAGGGTTCTCGCTCCCAAGAGACACGCCCAAGTACAACGGCTCCGTGAAGCCAGAAGACTGGTTGATCGACTACTCCACCGCCGTTCGCATAGCGAATGGCAATCGACGTGTTGCCGTGAAATATGTCCCCCTGATGCTCCAAAGCACGGCGCGCACCTAGCTCAACAGCCTCAAGCCTTACATCATCAATAGCTGGCTAGACTTCACCGAAGCCTTTATACGCAACTTCACCAGCACAAACAAGCGGGCTCCCAAGCCCCGACAGCTCTCCTTGTGCGTACAAGGGCCCAGCGAATCGATCCGCGACTACCTCACGCGTTGGGCCGAGCTCCGCAACTCCTGCGAAGGAGTGCACGAGGTCCAGGCCATAGAGTACTTCACCGCCGGGTGCCGCGAAGGCACTCTCCTCAAGCCCCGACTCCTCTGCGATGAGCCGGTAACCCTTGACGAGCTACTGGTCATCGCGGACAAGTACGCCACGGCCGACTCCTCAATGAAGACCGAGCTCCGGGTAGACGCCTCCGGAAAAGTACTGACGCCGGCTCCCAAGACGCCAGCTGGAGAATCAAGCCGGCGCCCGTATCAGAACGATCACAAGCGCAAAGCCCCTCAGCCGGCTTCCAGCAGTCGGCAGGTGGCCACGATCGAAGAAGAGCAGCCTGAGGGACAGTCGGCTCCGAAGAAACAGAAGGGCGGCAGGCCGGCTTGGCAGCCGGCTTTCTCCTACGAGCAGACTCTAGATGGTCCCTACAAGTTCCACAGCGGCGCCAAGCCGTCGAACCACACCACCCGGAAATGCCACTGGCTCACCCGAATCGCCAAGGGAGACGGCCTCCTGCCTCCCCCGCTTGCTGGGCCGCCGCCTCCACCACCGCTCCAGCAGCCGGCTGTCAGGCCAGTTGGCGCAATACAAGACGAGTACCCAGAAGAGCATGGAGCCTATGTAGTGTTCACCAGTGTGGCTGACGATCGGCATAGCCGGCGGCAGCAGCAGCAAGAGGTGAACGCAGTAGCATCAAGTACTCCAGAGTTTATGCACTGGTCCAAGAAGCCTATCAGTTGGAGCAGAGCTGATCACCCAGAGGTGATGCCGAGTCCGGGCTCCTACGCCCTGGTCTTAGGTGCCACTTTTGCCACGGATAGGAGGGCCGCTCGCTTCTCGTGAGTGCTAATAGATGGAGGCAGTAGCATCAACATTCTGTACAAGGATACCATGGAGAAGTTAGGAATCAAGCAAAGACAGCTTCAGAGCAGCCGGACTGTGTTCCACGGCATTGTTCCTGGCCTTTCGTGCTCACCAATCGGCAAGATCCTGATAGACGTCCTCTTTGGGGACAAAGATCATTTTCGCCGAGAGCCAGTTTGGTTTGAAGTGGTGGACCTCAAAAGCCCATACCATCCGCTGCTTGGCCGACCTACTTTGGCCAAGTTCATGGCGGTCCCCCACTACGCCTACCTCAAGATGAAGATGCCAAGTTCCAAGGGAATTCTGACCATAGCCGGCGACTATAGAAAGTCGTCCGCTTGCGCGGCCGAAAGCAGTCGGCTAGCCGAGTCCCTGGTGATCGCGTCCGAGAGGCGGCTTCTTAACAGGGTTGTGGCAATGGCCGGCAAGCAGCCCGAGATGTCGCCCGACCCCAAGGACTCTGAAGCTGAAGGTTCGTTCAAGCCGGCCAAAGGGACAAAGAAGATACCCTTGGACCCGGAGCACCCAGAGAGGTACGCTGTCATAGGTGCAAACCTTGACAGCAAATAAGAAGGCGAGCTCGTTGATTTCCTCCATGAGAACCGAGACATCTTCGCATGGTCCCCTAAACACATGCCAGGTGTACCGACGGAATTCGCCGAGCACAAGTTACATGTCCGATCTGATGTGAAGCCCGTCAGGCAGCCCTTGCGCCGCCTGTCAGAAGAGAAGAGAAGAGTTGTTGGAGAAGAGATAGCCCGGCTCCTGGCAGCCGGCTTCATTATGGAAGTGTTTTTCCCAGAATGGTTAGCAAACCCGGTCCTGGTGCTGAAGAAGAACAAGCAGTGGCAGATGTGTATTGACTACACAAGCCTCAACAAAGCTTTCCCCAAGGACCCATTCGCTCTGCCGAGAATTGATCAGGTGATAGACTCCACAGCCGGATGCGAGCTGTTGAGCTTCTTAGATGCATATTCGGGATATCACCAGATCAAGCTGAACCCGGGTGATAGACTGAAAACCGCCTTCATCACGCCGTTTGGAGCCTTCTGCTACCTGACCATGACGTTCGGCTTGAGGAAGGCCGGCGCCACCTTTCAGCGTTGCATGCAGAAGTGCCTCCTCAAGCAACTCGGCAGAAACGCCCACGTCTACGTAGATGATGTGGTGGTGAAGACGGAAAAGCGTGGAACACTGCTGGAAGACCTCAAGGAAACCTTTGAGAACTTGCGCCGATTCCAAATCAAGCTCAACCCTGAGAAGTGCGTCTTCGGAGTACCAGCCGGCCAACTCCTCGGCTTCCTGGTTTCTGAATGCGGCATAGAGTGCAACCCTGTCAAAATCAAGGCCATCGAGAGGATGAAGGTACCCAGTCGACTGCTGTGCAAAAGTTCACCAGCTGCTTGGCGTCCATCAGTCGATTCATCAGTCGGCGGGGCAAGAAGGCTCTCCCTTTATACCAGCTCATGAAGAAGACAACCTTTTTTGAGTGGAACCCCAAGGCGGACGAAGCTTTTCTCCAATTAAAGAAAATGTTGACTACTCCCATTGTGCTGTCGGCACCGACTCCCAAAAGAGCCCATGCTCTTGTACATTGCCGCCACCAGCCGGGTAGTCAGCACAGTCATTGTAGTCGAGCGCAAGGAGGAAGGCAAGGCGCTACCTATCCAGAGACCGGTATATTACCTGAGCGAAGTACTGTCGGCCTCCAAGCAGAACTACCCCCACTACCAGAAGATGTGCTACGGCGTGCACTTTGCCGCCAAGAAGCTGAAGCCTTACTTTCAGGAGCATCCAATCACTGTGGTTTGCACAGCCCCACTAGCCGAGATCATCGGAAGCCGAGATGCTTCTGGCCGAGTGGCAAAATGGGCCATTGAGCTGGCTCCCTACACCATCTACTACCAGCCCCGCACCGCCATCAAGTCGCAAGCACTGGCCGACTTCCTCGTCGACTGGGCCGAGACCTAGTACCTGCCGCCAGCGCCCGACTCCACCCATTGGCGGATGCATTTTGACGGCTCCAAGATGCACACCGGCTTGGGAGCCGGCATTGTCCTCACTTCCCCCAAAGGCGACAAGCTCAGATATGCACTGCAAATCCACTTCGCCGCCTCCAACAATGTCGCTGAATATGAGGCGCTCATTCACGGGCTCTGGCTTGCCAAAGAACTCGGCATTCGCCGGATCCTGTGTTATGGTGACTCCGACTTGGTGGTCCAGCAGTCATCTGGCGACTGGGACGCCAAGGATGCAAACATGGCGAGCTACCGTTTCCTTGTACAGCAACTCAACGGATATTTTGAGGGGTGCGATTTCTTTCACGTGCCAAGAAATGACAACGACCAAGCAGACGCCCTGGCACGAATCGCCTCCACCCGCCAAGCAATACCATCTGGCGTCACCCTTTGGCGCCTCCTCAAGCCGTCTGTCAAGCCTTCACCAGAATCAGACTCCATCTTTGTGTCGGCTCCCCCCGAAGAAGTCGGATCCGACTCAAGAGCCCCAGCAGTCGGCACGAGAATTCCTGCGAACGACTCCAAGAACGCCGCAGTCGAAGCCGGCCCGGGGACTTCAGAACCCGGCCCGGGGACTGCGGCGACCAGTCCGAAGACTCTAGAAATCGTCCCGGGGACTGCGCCAGTCGGCCCGGGGACTTCATCAATCCAGCAAGCGGCCGCAGACTGCAGCCCGCCGCCTCCCAGCCCAGCCGCCCTCGTCTAAGTCGCAGTACTAACGGTTGAAGAAATAGCAGCGCCCTCATGGGCCCAGCCCATCCTCAAGTTTCTAGTGAGCAAAGAGCTGCCAACTGATGAAATCCTGGCTCGGCAAGTACAACGACGAGCGGCAGCTTACACCATAGTCAACAAAGAGCTGGTCAGGCGCAGCGTCACTGGTGTCTACCAGCGTTGCGTCGAGCCAGAGCAAGGCCAAGCAATTCTCAAAGACATCCATCAAGGCGAGTGCGGCCACCATGCGGCTTCAAGAGCACTCGTCGCCAAACCCTTCCGGCACGGTTTTGTTCTGGCCAACCACCTTGGAAGAGGCCGAAGAATTGGTCCAAAAGTGCAAAGGGTGCCAGAAGTTCTGCTCCAAGCCACATCAGCCGGCTTCCGCACTCAAGACTATCCCCATTGCCTGGCCATTTGTGGTTTGGGGCCTGGACATGGTGGGACCATTCAAACCAGCATGAGGCGGCCTAACTCACTTACTTGTCGCGGTGGACAAGTTCACCAAGTGGATAGAAGTAAAGCCCATCAAGAAGTTGAATGGTCTGACTGCAGTGACTTTCATCGCCGACATCATGACTCGGTACGGCATACCACACAGCATCATCACCGACAATGGCACGAATTTCGCCAAAGGTGCCTTGGCCCGTTTCTGCGCGATACAGGGCATCCGACTGGACTTAGCGTCCGTTGCCCATCCGCAGTCAAACGGCCAGGTAGAGCGAGCAAACGGCCTCATCCTGTCCGGCATCAAGCTTCGGCTAGTCGAACCACTGGAACGTTAGGCCGGCTATTGGCTTGACGAGTTGCCAGCCGTCCTCTAGAGTCTGCACACAACTCCAAACAAGTCAACCGGCTTCACACCTTTCTTCCTCGTCTATGGTGCTGAAGCCGTCATCCCGACGGACATAGAGTTCGACTCCCCGCGAGTCACCATGTACACCGAGGAGGAGGCAGAAGAAGCACGTCAAGACGGTGTCGATCTGCTGGAAGAGGGCCGGCTGTTGGCGCTCAGCCGGTCCAGCATCTACCAGCAGAGCCTGCGCCGATACTAGAACAGGAAGGTCAGACCGAGATCTTTCCAAGAGGGCGACCTTGTGCTCCGATTGATCCAGCGAACAGCCGGCCAGCACAAGCTGTCGGCACCTTGGGAAGGCCCCTTCATTATCAGCAAAGTGCTGGGCAACGACTCCTACTACCTGATCGACGCTCAGAAGTCCCGAGCACGCAAGAGGGACGACTCCGGCAAAGAGACGGAATGCCCATGGAATGCAAATCTTCTCCAAAGATTTTACAGTTGACGCAGTATGTATCACGATACCCTTTGTATTAAAGTACCAAGACTTCAGGCCCCCCGAGACGAGCTCGGGGACTGCCCTTTTTGTTATCTGTATGATAAGAATTATGCCTTCGAGTATATTACTCTTTTGTTATGACCGCTTGGCACCGGGCTCGACTAGTCGGCCCGGGGACTCGCCGCCTCGCGCTATGAAATGCTTCCCGCAGTCGGACAAGTAGTGTGTGGTGCCTAAGCCGTCTCCTGTCAGAAGCCGCAGCTCGCAGAGCGACTGTTTGGTGGGCAGGAGTAAGGAAGAATGGGCGCCCACATGAAAAATGGCAAAGGACTCAAAGCATAAGCATAGCCTAAGCCGGCTTCCAGCCTCTCTTAGCAAAGCCGACTCTTTAGCAGTCGGCTTGCCACTTTCTATCCAACTTGTTAAAAGACTCTAAAAAATGGCCAAGTACTTGCCTTCCCAAAATAGCCAAGCATTTGATCCAGAGGCGGTCCGCAGAGCGGCCGTCTGACTGGCAAGGCGGCGACTAAGGGAAGGCGGCAAAGGAAAAAGCCAAAAGAGCAATGAGCAAGGAAAGATAGAACTCGGATAAATATTTACATAGGCCCTTGGCCGAATCTTCAAACAGAAGTTCAAAATACACCCCGCGGGTGGAATTGTTTGAATTAACAAGTTCTTCAAAGACTGCTAGAACAGATAAAATGAAGGCAAGAACGGCAGCCTAGGAAGCGGCAGACGGGTTCGGAGGGTCGGAAGAGACGGCAGTGTCAGGCACCGGGGCGGCCGGCTGCACAGTCTCGGCTTGGTCGTCTCCGGCGGCAGCCGGCTCGGTTGGGCGCGGCTCGTTGCTGGAGGCGCGGTCGAGCTGAGGCTGGTCGCCCACTCCGCCTTCTGGCGCCTCCGTCTCACCTCCATCCTCCGCCTCGCCTTCCTCCTCGGCGCTGGAACCGATCACCTCCGCCGAGTCCTCGTCATAATCCGGGTTCATCCTGAACCACTCCGGCGGCGCATCCCTGCCATCTTCAGCCCGATCAGGGATGAAGATGCTGGTGTCGGCATAGTCGGCGATCGCCGCAGCACGAGCGACGAGGGCGTCTTCCACAGCTACCAGCTCCGCCTGGGACTCTGACCGGAACGCGGCCAGTTGGTCCAGGTCCAGCCCTGGATACCACGCCTTAACGAATTCCAAGGCCCGACGCGCTCCACCCCGGGCCGAGGAACCCTTCCAAGCCTCAAGACGACCAGCTGCGACCTCCAGCCAGTCGGCAGTCCGACTGGAAGTGCACAGAACCGGCATGTCTGGCCACAGGGTGGCAATGGCCTGGGCGCCAACACGTTGAAGCCGGCGCAGACGAGCCTCAATGCTCAGAAGCTGCTCATCGAGGGTCCGGGAGGCGTTGGCGGAAATCTCCGCACCATCTGCCCTCCGCGCCTCGCGATCAGCCTCGATGGCTTGAGTGGCCGCCTTTGAGTGGCCGGGGAAGAAGTCTGCCAAGACAAAAAAGAAGCAAGTCAAAATCAGGAGTCAGCCCGACCCACAGTCGGCGGCTCGAAGGAAACAAAGAAACTCACCATCGACGATGTCCCCGATCTCATGAAAGCCGGAGGTCAGCTGTGCCTCCTTGTCGGTCCAGGAGGAGCGCTCGCTTTCGAACTCGGCCAGGAGAGCAGCCCCTCTCTTCTCTGCCTCATCTTGCGCCTTCTTGAGCAGCTCCTTCTGCTCCGCCAGCTGCGCGGCCAGCAGGTCGCGCTCCACGGCGAGTTTGCTGCACTCCTCCCCCTTGGCACGCAAGGCGGTGTTGGCCTCGCCCAGCTGCTGTTGGAGAGTGGCGTTGGCCTCTGAAGAATAAAAGGAAAAGACGTTAAGTCGTTAACAAAGAATGTCGCCGGGAAGATCCGGCCTGACTACTCAGCAGTCGGCCCGAATCTCAGGGACTACAGCCCGCGGGTGCGCCAGCGCGCCCCCGCGAAGAAGAAGGAGGACTCACTCCGACTCTCCGACAGGTCGGCAGTCCGCCTGCCCAACTCCTCGACATTGCGGTTGAAGGCAGTGACGCGGAGGTTGTGATACTCCTGTGATAAGAATTTCCAGACAAAGATAAGTATTGGAACTCGCCAGGAGTTCTGGGCCGCCTGCTCAGCAGCCGACCCGAAACTCGGGGACTACACCCAGTGGGTGTGCTGGCGCGCCCCCACAGAGAAGAACAAGGAAAAACAAAGTCAAAGAAGAAAGCATACCCGAACGGCTACTCGCGACGCCAGATGCGCCTTGGTGCAGGCCTGGATAGCGTCGCCCTCGGCTCGCAGTTTGGCCTGAACATCCAGAAGCGCCTAGTTCAGCGGGCCCGTGCCGCCTCCTCGCACCCACCCAACGGGCGTGGCACTCGTCGCCTCGGCGTCTGGGATGGCCGAGCTGGCGGCGCCGGTCTCCAGGAGGCGTGGCGCCGAAGTCGCCTTCTCAAGGCGGCGGCGCGTTGGCGAGGCGACTTGGAGGAGCAGCCTCGCCACGGACTCGTCCTCAGTCGGCGGCACCGGCGGGCCTGCCGGCCGTTTACCCTGCACGCTCCCGGACGGCGGCGGAGGCGCGGTGGCGGCACGGCCATGTCCGACATGGAGGCCTCGCCGCTTTCCCTCTCCATGATGGGGTTCTCGCCGCCGGTCTCCCCAGTCTGCCCCGTGAACTCCGGGGGCGATGGCGCGGAGTTCAGCGGGACGACGAGCAACGCCGATTGGCGGTGCGCGGCCTCCTCAGCTTGCCGCCTTGCCGCAATGGCGGCTTCGGCCTCGTCCAGTTTCCTCTGAGCGGAGGCCGCCGCCTTTTCGGCCTCCGCCTTCTCCAGACGGGCGGCCTCGTCCTCGTCGCGCTTCTCCCACGCGTTCCACTCCGTCGCCTCCCGGAGGTCGGCGGCGGGGTCAATCCGCCGAGTAGTGGCGGACGTCTCTGCCGACCCCATGACGGAGGCGGCGGCGACCCTCTCGAAGGTAAGAGGGGCCCTGAAGCGAGGAAGGCATGTAAAAAAATTTGTACAAGATTCACCAGTAGAAAACAAGACAAAGGCGGAGGCACTTACGCGGAGACCAGTGGTGGCTTCTTCACTTCCTTACGGAAGCGGTTGGCCTTCGCGATCGCCTCCTCCGCTTAGTCGCGGCGGCCGCCCCCTTGAACTTCTTTGACCGGCCGCCAAGCAGGCTCGGCCCAGCCCGGCGCCTCTTCACGCCGCCTTGACCATCCAAGCCGGCGGAGGAACGAGGCGGGGCGACTTCCCCCTCGGTGTCGTCATCAGGCCAGTCGACGAAGGTGGCCGAGGGCCTGAAGCCTCCTCCTCTCCCTCCTCCTCCTCCTTCGGCGTCGGCCTCCATCGCCGTGGCCCCCAAGTCAGGGTTGTCGACGTCACTCTCCGCTCGGTCGGGGACGAACTGACGGGGCGGGCCCGCGGTGCCGGCTGAAGGCTGGATGAGGGGATTCTGACTCAAGAAAAACCAAGAAAATCAGAAGTCGGACTCGGCTACAAAAGAAGACAGAACAAAAGACGACTTACAACAGGCGGGGGGTTGGCGCGTGAGTACGGCTCCTTGCCGAACCGCCAATCCGCCGTAAGACTGCAGTTCGCGATGTAATTCACCGTGTCCGCCACCTCCGCGTGGGGCATGTCCTTGGAGCACAGCCGACTCGGATCCCGGTGGCCGCTCATCTGATAGATCAGATGAGGTCGGCCTTGGAGTGGGAGGACTCGGCGCGCCACGAAGGCGGCCAGCAAGTCCGCCCCGGTCAAACCCTCCGACTGCGTCAGCACTCGGTGTCGCGCGACGGCGGCGGCACCAGCAGGAGTCAGCGTCTTGACCCGGTGGGACCAGCTGGGGAGCCTCCTAGCCGGTGCGCCGGCTGCGTAAGGCGGCAGATTGACCCAGTCACCGTTAGAGGCGACGTTCTTCACGTAAAAATACAACTGCTGACCGCCGACTGTTGACACGACCACATGACCAAGCCAACGTCATTAGAGGCATGGCTACAGTACCAGGCCTGTCGGCGGGCCCCAGCAGTCGGCGGAGAAGACGGCGGCCTAAAAGACAAACGGCTGGGACCCACGCCCAGCCGGATTACCATTGTATCCCTGGGGGGCGGGCCTATATAAGCCCACCAGGGCACCCATGCATGGGGGATCGCTCCTATTAGACTAGACCAGATCATATAGGAAGGAGGGAGCTAGCCTCACCTTCTCCTACCTCCAGAAAACAGCTCAAGGAGCAACCGTGTACTCACTTTGCTATAGTGATCATGTGGAGACCCCGCAGAGCAGCAGTAGGGGTGTTATCTCCATGGAGTGCCCTGAAGCTGGGTAAGATTCGCCGGTGTGCATGCCTTCGCCTCATCCTGTTTCCAGGCACTGGCGACGTTCTACTCGCCCCCACCATGATAAGCCATCCTTTGGCATATGTCGCATCCAACCCCCGACATCTTGACCCGGTGGGACCAGCTGGGGAGCCTCCCAACCGGTGCGCCGGCTGCGTAAGGCGGCAGATTGACCCAGTCTCCGTCAGAGGCGACATTCTTCACGTAAAAATACGACCGCTGCCACATCTTCACCGACTTGATCAGCGGGATGGTGGGAAGCGGGTTGTCGGCTATCGATCTCCGCATCGCGATGAAGGCACCGCACTGGGCCGGCACGCCGGCGACGTGCGTGCCGAGCTTGGACTGAAAGAATTCCCCCCACAACTCGATGGTGGGGAGAACACCGAGGAAGCCTTCGCACAGGGTGGCGAAGGCGGCCAGTAGCACTGTCGTATTTGGGGTAAGGTGGTGCGGCTGGAGCCCGTGAAACTCCAAGAAGGAGCGGAAGAAGCTGCTCACCGGCAGCCCTAGGCCGCGCATGAGGTGCGAGCAGAATACGACCCGCTCGCCCTCCTCCGGCGCCGGCGATATATCCCTCTCCGGCGCAGCACGGGCTTGCACTAGGTCCGCGCCGGGGAGGCGACGCGTCTTACGGAGGAACTCGATGATGTCGTCGTCCACCTCGGAGCCATCCCACACGCCGGAGCGTACGACAGGAGGTGCGGTGGCGGAGGAAGAGCTCATCACCGCGGGCGTGGCGTGGCTCGGTGCGGCGGCGGCGAGAGGAAGAAGAAGCAAGAAGAAAGCAGAGGGAGTAGGGGAAATGGGCGCGTGTGCTCCGCTGCCCCCCTCCTCCCGCCTACTTATAGGCTCGTGGGCTGAGAAGCCGATGGGGTGGGCGTGGGATTAACTGTGCACAGGCCCCCACGCCCCCATGATTTAGCACACGGAGTAACTGCGCGCAGTTACGACGTGGAATCCCAACCGTCCGCCCGGCCGCAGCGGATCCGTTCGCGTGCCGAGGCGCGGTAGTGGCTGGCCCCGCCTAAGGCCCTGTCCCATCGCGCGCGTGGGTGGGCAGACTAACCCTGCCACGTGGCGTCATGCGACAGACCTGCAACAGGCGGCCGCCCGGAAGCTTATCAGGCACGCTGCCCGAACCCCGCTACGACCTTCAAGCTCTCTAAGAGGCGAGACGGCTTTCTGCGAGTCCGACTCCAGCTAGTCGGCCTGAAGGAAGACGGCGGGCAAGGACCAGATTCCACCAGAAGGAAGAAACTGTTGAGACTCCTCGGCATATCACCCTCGGTGTCTAACCATCTTCGGGGACTACTGTCGGAGTAATGGGCCATGGGTAGGCTAACCCGAGCCCCAGAACCTTTCAAAACATCGGGGCAGACTGCGCCCCTTAAGACTCCGCGATAAGGAGCCGCCTCCTGGGAGTCGGCGGCAAGGCCGCCGACTGTCCCTCACTGCCAAGTCCCAGGGACGGCTTCGAGATAAGCCGACTCCTGTTGGCGGCTTCCAGAGAAGCCGTCTATGGGGAGTCGGCCCGCGACTCCGACTGTCCCTGGCGGCCGAGTCCCAGGGACGACTTCAAGATAAGCCGACTCCTGTTGGCGGCTTCCAGAGAAACCGGCTATGGGGAGTCAGCCCACGACTCCGACTACCTCCTGCCTTCACCGAGATGGACGTGACGGGGTACGACCACCGCATGGCCCATCCCCCTCCCGCTTACGAAGGACCGGCATGGCTACAGTGCGCCGTATCAATAGAGATCTCCATCCGGCGCGGCACTGTTGCCATGCCTGCCCTGACCTAAGCCCCCGTGGGCGACGCACTGTGCCCATGTCGGCTTGCCTGTACGGCCCAGAGACGGTGGGTCCCACCCGTCAGCGGGGGTACAGAAGACGGCGAGAGCGCCACAAGACGGACACGTTGGGAGTCAGCCCCCGGGAGTCGGCCGGCCCCTCCCACGGGCCCCACACGCCATTAACCAGACAAGACGGGGAATGGTACAGTGATCGCCCGTCAGGCGACGACACTGTTGCCACGACCCCATGACCAAGCCAACGTCATTAGAGGCACGGCTACAGTACCAGGCCTGTCGGCGGGCCCCAGCAGTCGGCGGAGAAGACGGCGGCCTAAGAGACAGACGGCTGGGACCCACGCCCAGCCGGATTACCATTGTATCCCTGGGGGGCGGGCCTATATAAGCCCCCCGGGGCACCCATTCATGGGGGATCGCTCCTATTAGACTAGACCAGATCATATAGGAAGGAGGGAGCTAGCCTCACCTTCTCCTACCTCCAGAAAACAGCTCAAGGAGCAACCTTGTACTCACTTTGCCATAGTGATCATGCGGAGACCCCGCAGAGCAGCAGTAGGGGTGTTATCTCCACGGAGAGCCCTGAAGCTGGGAAAGATTCGCCGGTGTGCATGCCTTCGCCTCATCCCATTTCCAGGCACCGGCGACGTTCTACTCGCCCCCACCATGATAAGCCGTCCTTTGACATATGTCGCATCGAACCCCCGACAGGTAGCTCATCACAAACATGAAGGAGGAGCAGCAGATGTATGCCGTGACCACAATTGCGTTTATCTTGGGTCATCAACGATGGTATTTCGCATTACTGGTCCGGTGGTGCTGGAAGCATATGCGTGTAGGAATCGATGACTCTGTCGGAGGACCTAGACATTCAAAGCCTACTAGTGTCCTCAGATTGCCAAGGAATCGTCAATGATATTAATCAGGGGATAGGAGGCCCTCAGGCGGCAATCATACATGAAATAATAGCTCGTAGAAGTAGTTTTCAGTCTTGTAGTTTCATTCATGAGCGTAGAAACTTCAATTTTGAGGGTCATAATCTTGCCAAATTTTGTTGTAATTTAGGCTTAGGTAGACATGTTTGGCTGGGTATGCTTCATGACCTAACTAGTGTATCTATGGACATTACTTTGAATCTATAAAGACGACAAGATTTCTCAAAAAAATGATTGTTTGATTCCTAAAAAAACCATGATTGTCTAAACCCCATCAAAAAATATTTTATGATTGTCTGAATTTCCCTCCCTAGGGTTTCTAGGGTCTCCTAATCCTCCAGCAATCTTCAGTTCAATCCATGTAAATCTGCCATATTTGTCAAAATACCACAGAGGGGACAGGAGTCCTATCGATCTTCGATGCACAGGAGGGTCTGCATGGCGGATCCGACGTTGGCCAGCGG
>NW_021300698.1:53581-61604 GCF_002162155.2 Triticum dicoccoides
AAAAAAAAATAGAACAATGGAATAGCATCAAACATCATACTAACGGAAAAATACCTGTGAAACATACAAGATTTATGCTGAACTATATGGTAAACAAAAAATGGAAGAAACAACAATGGAAGTCAAAAACAATGTTCATCATGAAGATAAAATGTTGATTGATTTTTTTTGTTTTTTCACGAAAAAGTTCACTTTTCCAAAAAATATTCACGTTTTCAAAAAATGTGTTCAAATTTGAAAACATATTCCAATTTTATAAAAAATTGCATCATCATAAACTATTTCAGATAGGGGGTCCCCTTGAAGGCGAGTCCTCCTATTGGGCAATTGGGGTAACAAACTCCAACCGGTGCCTGCTAGCGAGAGCAAAATTGGCTGGTCCATTATGGCAAAAACTCACTTGGGCATTTTTTTAAGGACGCCGATAACACCCACACGTGTGGGCGTTAAGTAATCTGGCCACACGTTTTGTGTGATGTCTAAGAGGACCAGCCCACACGCCTATGTGTGGGCAAAACAACTAGCGCCCACACGCCTTTTTTTTCCTCATGGTCCATCTCACACGTCTATGTGTGGGCAAAATGGATAACGCCCACACGACCTCTCTCAGCCACCTACCTCACGGTCCCGCACGCCCCGCGTGACAGTCACCACGCGTCCCCGCAGTTGCCATGGTCCGGATCCTCTTCAATGTCCGTTTAACTGCAGTTGCCATGTCGCTGAACTACAGTTGCCATGTCGAACAACTACAGTTGCCATGGTTGCTCAACTGCAGTTGTCATATCACTTCAAGTGCCAGATGCCATTTTGGACAATTGCAGCTGTTGTCATGTATGGTCTGGTTTACTATAGTTGCCATGATTTGAAAACTTTAGGGGTCGCCACCTACTAACACTAGGCAGTTCCATGTATGATTTAGTTTACTACAGTTGCCATGATTTAAAAACCTTAGGAGTTGCCACCTACTAACACTAGGCAGTTGCCGTGTAGCGCTACAAAGAGACATGGCAAAATAACATGTGTCGGGTAAAGAGAGAGTTGCCATCTTCTTACAAGCACACTAGGGCAGTTGCCATGTACCTTGCAAAACACATGACAACTGACATGTTCGGGTAAAATAAAAAGAGTTGCCATCTGCTTACAAACACACTAGGGTAGTTGCCATGTACACTGCAAAACACATGACAACTGTCAACTTTGGATGTGGAAGAGGAGACGAACGTGTGGGCGAGATGACAAATGCCCACACACCAGTCCTTGTGCGTGAATGAAAACGGAAGTGTGGGTGAACTGCTAAACGCCCACACACCGGTCCTCCCGTGTGGTGAAACGGACGTGTGGGCGACCGGATGAATGCCCGCACACCAGCCCAGTCCTACGTGGCACCACAAACATGCCAAGATTCCTGCAACCATAAACAGATGTGGATCCACGTGTGTGGGCGAGATGCAAACGCCCACACGTGTGGGCGTTAGTATTTCCATTTTTAATGTTTTCCCTCTTCCTTTTCGTTTTTCCCCAAAAGACGGCTTATTGGATTTTTTTTCTTTTCAGTTGTTTCTCATCGCTTTCTATGTAAAATGTTCACTTTGTGCTTAGAAAAAGGCCAGTGTGTATTTACAGATGTTTAGTGTATATTAAAAATAGTTCATCATACATTAAAGGAAGTTTTAGTTTCTTTTTAAAATTATTCACTGAATATTGAGAGAAAAATTCATATATGTTAAAAAATAAGTGGACTTTATATAGTTTTTCATTTTTTTTGCTGTAGACTGAAAAATATTTATAGTATAGAAAAAAGGAAAAGTGCAGAAAAATTAAGAAAAAACATAGAGAAAAAACCAAATTAGAAGAACAGAAAAAAGTGAAAACCGATGGGAAAACCCAAAAAACCAAAAAAATGCAGTGGACTGGGCTGGGCCAAGTCGCCCACGGGCACTGTCAACTAAACCCTGCTTGCCAGTCGGCACAGGCGCGGGCATGGTAGAACGGCCCAATTTGGAGCTCTCTATTTGTTTTCTATATTTTTTCCTTCTTTCGGTTTCTTTGTTATGTCGGTTTTATGATTTAATTAAATATATTAATGAAAATATGCTCGTGAAACTATAAAAATAAAATGTTCATATGTTTATTTTCAAAAAAACCTAAATTTTTGAAATCTTCGTATATTTATTTGTTTTTATAAAGTTCAGAAAAAGTATCTGTGAAATTTCGAAAAAGTTCATGCATTTGAAATTTACTACCAAGTTTATTAAGGCACTCAGAATGATTTTAAGAAATTTATAAATAAAATATATTCCTCAATGGGCTACTGGTCAGTAGGTGGTGGAGCTCCATAATCTAGTTTTTTGGGAGAAACTTCTAATCTATTTATTATCATCTGTCATGGTAGTATAAAGAACATCAATTGTATTTTTTTACAGCTGGGTTCATTGACCATCTAGCGACGATTACAAGCACTGGAGCACCTCATAGGGCATATAGATTATTGCAGTAGACAGTCAAAAAGTCGTCGTGCTATGGCCGCACAGGACCAACACACCAGGACATCAGCCAGACCAGATGAAGAAAAATGTACATCAGAAGGATCAATCATGTAGACACACGATCGAAGACTGGATCCAAGCAGATCCACCGAAGACCAGCACTGACCGAATCCCGCGAGATCTGACGAAGGCACACCACCTATGCCCTCCGACGACGCTAAACGCACCGTCGGGACAAGGATCGAACGTGAGAGACATTATTTCTACTAGGAAATATTGTTATTGCCGCCACACAGCCTGAACTAAGATGTTGAGCTAAACAAGAACGAGAGCGGGATCCCTCCCGCCGCCGGGCCGAGGGTCTGTGGTCGTCCGCATCTCCACAACTCAAAGGCCATCTCAAGGCGTGGTGGACCGGCGGCGTCGCCGATGGGAGGAGTAGAAACACTAGTAGCCTGGGAGTAGCTTCTTGGAGTCCACAATCCAGATCTTGCTCTGAATAACAAAGTTTTGCAAGCATAAGGATATACTCATATATAACCTCTGTTCCAAAATATAAGTCGTTAGGGGAGTACAATTTACACTCCCCCAACTACTTATATTTCGGAACGTAGGGAGTACAATACAACTGCAAATAAATAAAACAGTACTGTACGGCATGTCAAGTATTAATGCATTATCAATCCCGTCATCATGTGGCAAAACCATTTGAGCAATGTTAATCAAACAATACAGGAACACACAGTATAAACTAGTAGCATCTAATGTGAAACTGAGATAACACTGCAAGATTTATCCGGCAGTCCTGCCTATTACACATCCGTTCTTCAGAAAATACTTTTTTCAAGTACATCTATCATTTGTCGAGGGAAAAAAAAGTAACCTGGACACTACTTTAATCAATTCTATGAGCAATCAACCGTACAGGTAGCTACCGAGTGAGAATGGGGAATTTTTTTCACCATCTCCTGCTCCATCACTTGGAAGATTAATTAGTTAGAGCATCTTCAACAGACGCGATATATAAGCGACGTGCTGAAAAATTAGTGCCTTTTGCGCGCGCTACCGCTCCGGACGCTCCAGCGAAGGCGCAAAAACCGTGTGCACGGGCCAGAACGCCATCGCACACCGTTTATTTGTTGCGCCCGCTCCCGCTGTACACTCGAGCTGTTGGGAACGTAGTAATTTAAAAAAAATTCCTACGCACACGCAAGATCATGGTGATGCATAGCAACGAGAGGGGAGAGTGTTGTCCACGTACCCTCGTAGACCGAAAGCGGAAGCGTTAGAACAACGTGATTGATGTAGTCGTACGTCTTCACGACCCGACCGATCAAGCACCGAAACTACAGCACCTTCGAGTTCTAGCACACGTTCAGCTCGATTACGATCCCCGGACTCCGATCCAGCAGAATGTCGGAGAAGAGTTCCTTCAGCACGACGGCGTGGCGACGATCTTGATGTTCTACCGTCGCAGGGCTTCTCCTAAGCACCGCTACAATATTATCAAGGACTATGGTGGAGGGGGGCACCACACACGGCTAAGAGATCAAGAGATCAATTGTTGTCTCTAGAGGTGCCCCCTGCCCCCGTATATAAAGGAGCCAAGGGCGAGGGGGCGCCGGCCAAGGAGGGCGCGCCAAGGGGGAGTCCTACTCCCACCGGCAGTAGGACTCCCTTCTTTCCTAGTTGGAGTAGGAGAAGGGGGGAAGGAGGAGGGAGAGAGGAAGGAAAGGGGGGTGCCGCCCCCCTCTCCTTGTCCTATTGGGACTAGGGGGAGGGGCGCGCGGCCCAGCCCTTGCCTCCTCTCCTCCTCTCCACTAGGGCCCATGTAGGCCCATTAAGCCCCGGGGGGTTCCGGTAACCTCCCGGTACTCCGGTAAAATCCTGATTTCACCCGGAACACTTCCGATATCCAAATACAAGCTTCCAATATATCAATCTTCATGTCTCGACCATTTCGAGACTCCTCGTCATGTCCGTAATCTCATCCGGGACTCCGAACAAACTTCGGTACATCAAAACTCATAAACTCATAATATAACTGTCATCGAAACCTTAAGCGTGCGGACCCTACGGGTTTGAGAACTATGTAGACATGACCTAGAACTGTTTCTGGTCAATAACCAATAGCGGAACCTGGATGCTCATATTGGCTCCTACATATTCTACGAAGATCTTTATCGGTCAAACCGCATAACAACATACGTCGTTCCCTTTGTCATCGGTATGTTACTTGCCCGAGATTTAATCGTCGGTATCCAATACCTAGTTCAATCTCGTTACCGGCAAGTCTCTTTACTCGTTACGTAATGCATCATTTCGTAACTAACCATTAACTACATTGCTTGCAAGGCTTATAGTGATGTGCATTACCGAGAGGGCCCAGAGATACCTCTCCGACGATCGGAGTGACAAAACCTAATCTTGAAATACGCCAACTCAACATGTACCTTTGGAGACACCTGTAGAGCTCCTTTATAATCACCCAGTTACGTTGTGACGTTTGGTAGCACACAAAGTGTTCCTCCGATAAACGGGAGTTGCATAATCTCATAGTTATAGGAACTTTTATAAGTCATGAAGAAAGCATTAGCAACATACTAAATGATCAAGTGCTAAGCTAACGGAATGGGTAAAGTCAATCACATCATTCTCCTAATGATGTGATCCCGTTAATCAAATGACAACACATGTCTATGGTTAGGAAACATAACCATCTTTGATTAATGAACTAGTCAAGTAGAGGCATACTAGTGACATTAAGTTTGTCTATGTATGTGTTGGAAATATGCCCTAGAGGCAATAATAAAAGTATTATTATTATATTTCCTTGTTCATGATAATTGTCTTTTATTCACGCTATAACTGTATTATCCGGAAATCGTAATACACGTGTGAATACATAGACCACAATATGTCCCTAGTGAGCCTCTAGTTGACTAGCTCGTTGTGATCAACAGATAGTCATGGTTTCCTGGCTATGGACATTGGATGTCGTTGATAACGGGATCACATCATTAGGAGAATGATGTGATGGACAAGACCCAATCCTAAGACTAGCACAATAGATCGTGTAGTTCATTTGCTAGAGCTTTGCCAATGTCAAGTATCTCTTCCTTTGACCATGAGATCGTGTAACTCCTGGATACCGTAGGAGTGCTTTGGGTGTATCAAACGTCACAACGTAACTGGGTGACTATAAAGGTGCACTACAAGTATCTCCGAAAGTATCTATTGTTTTATGCGGATCGAGACTGGGATTTGTCACTCCGTGTAAACGGAGAGGTATCTCTGGGCCCACTCGGTAGGACATCATCATATGCGCAATGTGACCAAGGAGTTGATCACGGGATGATGTGTTACGGAACGAGTAAAGTGACTTGCCGGTAACGAGATTGAACAAGGTATTGGATACCGACGATCGAATCTCGGGCAAGTAACATACCGATAGACAAAGGGAATTGAATACGGGATTGATTAAGTCCTTGACATCGTGGTTCATCCGATGAGATCAACGTGGAACATGTGGGAGCCATCATGGGTATCCAGATCCCGCTGTTGGTTATTGACCGGAGAACGTCTCGGTCATGTCTGCATGTCTCCCGAACCCGTAGGGTCTACACACTTAAGGTTCGATGACGCTAGGGTTATAAAGGAAGCTTGTATGTGGTTACCGAATGTTGTTCGGAGTCCCGGATGAGATCCCGGACGTCACGAGGAGTTCCGGAATGGTCCGGAGGTAAAGATTTATATATAGGAAGTTCTGTTTCGGCCATCGGGACAAGTTTCGGGGTCATCGGTATTGTACCGGGACCACCGGAAGGGTCCCGGGGGCCCACCGGGTGGGGCCACCTGCCCCGGGGGGCCACATGGGCTGTAGGGGGTGCGCCTTGGCCTACATGGGCCAAGGGCACCAGCCCCTAGAGGCCCATACGCCAAGATAAAGGAAAAAGGGGAGAGTCCTAAAGGGGGAAGGCACCTCCGAGGTGCCTTGGGGAGGATGGACTCCTCCCCCCCTCCTTAGCCGCACCCCTTTCTTGGAGTAGGGGGCAAGGCTGCGCCTCCCCCTTCTCCCCTGCCCCTATATATAGTGGAGGGGAGGGAGGGCATCCATACCTGAGCCTTTGGCGCCTCCCTCCCTCCCGTGACACCTCCTCCTCTCCCGTAGGTGCTTGGCGAAGCCCTGCAGGATTGCCACGGTCCTCCATCACCACCACGCCGTTGTGCTGCTGTTGGATGGAGTCTTCCTCAACCTCTCCCTCTCTCCTTGCTGGATCAAGGCGTGGGAGACGTCACCGGGCTGTACGTGTGTTGAACGCGGAGGTGCCGTCCGTTCGACACTTGATCATCGGTGATCTGAATCACGACGAGTACGACTCCATCAACCCCGTTCACTTGAACGCTTCCGCTTAGCGATCTACAAGGGTATGTAGATGCACTCTCCTCTCTCCTTTCTACTCGTTGCTGGTCTCTCCATAGATAGATCTTGGTGTTACGTAGGAAAATTTTTGAATTTCTGCTACGTTCCCCAACAGTGGCATCATGAGCTAGGTCTATTGCGTAGATTCTTTGCACGAGTAGAACACAAAGTAGTTGTGGGCGTTGATGTTGTTCAATATGCTTACCGTTACTAGTCCAATCTTGTTTCGACGGCATTGTGGGATGAAGCGGCCCGGACCGACCTTACACGTACTCTTACGTGAGACAGGTTCCACCGATTGACATGCACTTGGTGCATAAGGTGGCTAGCGGGTCCCAGTCTCTCCCACTTTAGTCAGAACGGATTTGATGAAAAGGGTCCTTATGAAGGGTAAATAGCAATTGGCATATCACGTTGTGGTCTTGCGTAGGTAAGAAACGTTCTTGCTAGAAACCCATAGTAGCCACGTAAAACATGCAAACAACAATTAGAGGACGTCTAACTTGTTTTTGCAGGGTATGCTATGTGATGTGATATGGCCAAAAGGATGTGATGAATGATATATGTGATGTATGAGATTGATCATGTTCTTGTAATAGGATTCACGACTTGCATGTCGATGAGTATGACAACCGGCAGGAGCCATAGGAGTTGTCTTTATTTATTGTATGACCTGCGTGTCATTGAAGAACGCCATGTAAACTACTTTACTTTATTGCTAAACGCGTTAGTCATAGAAGTAGAAGTAGTCGTTGGCGTGACAACTTCATCAAGACACGATGATGGAGATCATGATGATGGAGATCATGGTGTCATGCCGGTGACAAGATGATCATGGAGCCCCGAAGATGAAGATCAAAGGAGCTATATGATATTGGCCATATCATGTCACTACTCTATTTGATTGCATGTGATGTTTATCATGTTTATGCATCTTGTTTACTTAGGACGACGGTAGTAAATAAGATGATCCCTTACAAAATTTCAAGAAGTGTTCTCCCCTAACTGTGCACCGTTGCTACAGTTCGTCGCTTCTAAGCACCACGTGATGATCGGGTGTGATGGATTCTTACGTTCACATACAACGGGTGTAAGACAGTTTTACACAGCGAAA
>NW_021300699.1:0-1138 GCF_002162155.2 Triticum dicoccoides
GGATTTTGATGGTGCCCTATTTAACGTGAATGCGGCCGTCTCTAAAGCATATCCCCAAAATGATAGCGGTAAATCTGTAAGAGACATCATAGATCGCACCATATCTAGTAAAGTACGATTACGACGTTCGGACACACCATTACGCTGTGGTGTTCCGGGGGGCGTGAGTTGCGAAACTATTCCACAGTTTTTCAAATGTACACCAAACTCGTAACTCAAATATTCTCCTCCACGATCAGATCGTAGAAACTTTATTTTCTTGTTACGATGATTTTCAACTTCACTCTGAAATTCTTTGAACTTTTCAAATGTTTCAGACTTATGCTTCATTAAGTAGATATATCCATATCTGCTCAAATCATCTGTGAAGGTGAGAAAATAACGATATCCGCCACGAGCCTCAATATTCATCGGACCACATACATCGGTATGTATGATTTCCAATAAATCTGTTGCTCTCTCCATAGTACCGGAGAATGGTGTTTTAGTCATCTTGCCCATGAGGCACAGTTCGCAAGTACCAAGTGATTCATAATCAAGTGGTTCCAAAAGTCCATTAGTATGGAGTTTCTTCATGCGTTTTACACCGATATGACCTAAACGACAGTGCCACAAATAAGTTGCACTTTCATTATCAACTCTGTATCTTTTGGTTTCAACATTATGAATATGTGTATTACTACTATCGAGATTTAGTAAGAATAGACCACTCTTCAAGGGTGCATGACCATAAAAGATATTACTCATATAAATAGAACAACCATTATTCTCTGATTTAAATGAATAACCGTCTCGCATTAAACAAGATCCAGATATAATGTTCATGCTCAACGCTGGCACCAAATAACAATTATTTAGGTCTAATATTAATCCCGAAGGTAGATGTAGAGGTAGCGTGCCGACCGCGATCACATCGACTTTGGAACCGTTTCCCACGTGCATCGTCACCTCGTCCTTTGCCAGTGCCCGCTTATTCTGTAGTCCCTGTTTCGAGTTGCAAATATTAGCAACAGAACCAGTATCAAATACCCAGGTGCTACTGCGAGCATTGGTAAGGTACACATCAATAACATGTATATCACATATACCTTTGTTCACCTTGCCATCCTTCTTATCCGCCAAATACTTGGGGCAGTTC
>NW_021300700.1:0-1129 GCF_002162155.2 Triticum dicoccoides
GTGGTCTACACCCACGTCGGCTTTCGCTTGAAGTCTGCCGAGCACATATCGTGTGCAGACGCTAAGTGGTGGAAACATGTATGAAGAAGTACACCCCTGCAGGGTTATCATGATCTATTCGAATAGCCGCGTCCGCGGTAAAGGACTACTTGGTTGCCTATACAGTTCATAGACAAGTAAATGGAAACTGCTAAAAGCCTCAAGATAAGTGTGAGTGCCGAGGATGGCTCTTCCGTAGGAAGACGGAGGCGGATCCTCGGTAGTGTATTGAAGTGGTGAGTAGTGGACTCGTGTGCGCAAAACCATTTCAAGTTGGAGTATCGTAGGATAGTCTAGCCAAGAGTCAAAGCTGGCTTGCTGCAATAACTCCACCAACCCTTCTTGATAATATGCATATATGTAGGATCTGATGTAAGTCTTGCTGAGTACCTTTGTACTCATGTTGCTATAATCTACATTTTATAGAAGACGCTGCAACCCCTTCTGATGGGTTCTATGTAGACGTTGACATCAACGAGTAGGCTAAAGACCCAGGTGGTGACCCTGAGCTTGTGAAGGACCACGTAGTATAGCTAGGCTTTCCAAGCCTCTTTTATTTTACTAGTTGTCTGTACTCAGACAATGTACTTCCGCTGCTGGTTTGTATGACTGTATGACTTGAGTGTTGGGTCGTGAGACCCGTACCTTTGTGTATGTTATGTATGGCTCCCTGAGCCTTAAATAAAGTACTTGTGTCGTAGAGTCATGTTGTGGTGCTTCGTTGTATTTGCACATATCGAGCATATTGTGTGTATGATTGAAATGCTTGGTATGTGTGGGATCTGACTATCTAGTTGTTTATCTTTAGTAGCCTCTCTTACCGGGAAATGTCTCCTAGTGTTACCGCTGAGCCATGGTAGCTTGCTACTGCTCTGGAACACTTAGGCTGGCCGGCATGTGTCCTTCTTCGTTCCTGTGTCTGTCCCTTCGGGGAAATGTCACGCTTTGAGTACCGGAGTCCTGTTAGCCCGCTACAGCCCGGTTTACCGGAGTCCTGCTAGCCCAGTGCTACAGCCCGGACCCACTTGCTGATGACCAACACGTTCGAAGCTGGGTCATGGATGCCTGTCCCTGTAAGTCTGTGCCACTT
>NW_021300701.1:0-1806 GCF_002162155.2 Triticum dicoccoides
AAAAACGAGTGAGTCCAAAGATCCATCAACATGGAGCTTCTTCATGCGTTTTATACCATTATGACTTACATGGCAGTGCCACAAGTAAGTGGTACTATCATTACTATCTTATATCTTTTGGCATGAAAATGTGTATCCCTACGATCAAGATTCAATAAACCATTCCTTTAGGTGCAAGAGCACTTATTCAGGTTTAATACTAATCTTGATGGTAGAGGGAGCGTGCGATGTTAGATCACATCAAACTTGGAAACACTTCCAACATATATCGTCAGCTCACCTTTAGCTAGTCTTCGTTTATTCCGTAGCTTTTATTTCGAGTTACTAACACTTAGCAACCGAACCGGTATCTAATACCCTGGTGCTACTAGGAGTACTAGTAAAGTACACATTAACACAATGTATATCCAATATACTTCTATCGACCTTGCCAGCCTTCTCATCTACCAAGTATCTAGGGTAATTCTGCTCCAGTGGCTGTTCCCCTTATTACAGAAGCACTCAGTCTCGGGTTTGGGTTCAACCTTGGGTTTCTTCACTAGAGCAGCATCTGAATTGTCGTTTCATGAAGTATCCCTTCTTGCCCTTGCCCTTCTTGAAACTAGTGGTCTCACTGACCATCAACGATTGATGCTCCTTCTTGATTTCTACTTTCGCGGTGTCGAACATCGCGAATATCTCAAGGATCATCATATATGTCCCTGATATATTATAGTTCATCACGAAGCTCTAGCAGCTTGGTGGTAATGACTTCGGAGAAACTATCACTATTTCATCTGGAAGATCAACTCCCACTCGATTCAAGTGATTGTTGTACTCAGACAATCTGAGCACAAGCTCATCGATTGAGCTTTCTCCCTTAGTTTGCAGGCTAAGAAAATCGTCGGAGGTCTCATACCTCTTGACGTGGGCACGAGCCTGAAATCCCAATTTCAGCCCTCGAAACATCTCATATGTTCCGCGACGTTTTGAAAACGTCTTTGGTGCCTCTACTTAAACCATTTAACTGAACTATCACGTAGTTATCAAAACGTGTATGTCCGATGTTCGCAACATCGACAAACGACGTTGGGGTTCAGCACAGTGAGCGGTGCATTAAGGACATAAGCTTTCTACTGATCGCATAATCGCTACTATCAACTTTCAACTATATTTTCTCTAGGAACATATCTAAACAGTGGAACTAAAGCGCGAGCTTACGGCATAATTTGCAAAAGGTCTTTTGACTATGTTCAGGATAATTAAGTTCATCTTATGAACTCCCACTCAGATAGACATCCCTCTGGTCATCTAAGTGATCACATGATCCGAGTCAACTAGGCCGTGTCCGATCATCACGTGAGACGGACTAGTTGTCATCGGTGAACATCTTCATGTTGATCGTATCTACTATACGACTCATGCTCGACCTTTCGGTCTCCGTGTTCCGAGGCCATGTCTGCACATGCTAGGCTCGTCAAGTTAACCCTAAGTGTTTTCGCTGTGTAAAACTGTCTTACACCCGTTGTATGTGAACGTAAGAATCCATCACACCCGATCATCACGTGGTGCTTAGAAGCGACGAACTGTAGCAACGGTGCACAGTTAGGGGAGAACACTTCTTGAAATTTTGTAAGGGATCATCTTATTTACTACCGTCGTCCTAAGTAAACAAGATGCATAAACATGATAAACATCACATGCAATCAAATAGTGACATGATATGGCCAATATCATTTTGCTCCTTTTGATCTTCATCTTCGGGGCTCCATGATCATCATCGTCACCGGCATGACACCATGATCTCCATCATCATGATCTCCATCA
>NW_021300702.1:0-2262 GCF_002162155.2 Triticum dicoccoides
TGGAGTTGGTTTATTATCTCCTGGCGTTTGGATCTTTTGCAAAGGCCTTGTTTGTAACCCTTTAGATTCTAACATAGTCGTCTTCCCCTTGCATGCCTTGTATAGAAGAATGGTGCTTTAATTATAAAAACATGCGACAGCAGAGAGATGGAATAGGTACTGAATAATAGAAAGGCATGACATATTGACATGTATTCCCTCCATCCGGAAAAAAATGGATGGGTCTAGGCGTATTTCAGTTCTAGATACATCCTTTTTTATCCATTTCGGCAACATGTAATCCGGACGGAGGGAGTATGGTGTAAGAGCTAGGGATACGACAGGACAACACATCAAAAAAAACACTAGTTGAATGTAAAACTATATGCTAGCGGAATACATACAGAAATAACTAAGGCAACATACACATGTATGATTGGGAAAATAAGATGGCATTGCAACAGAGCACTAGAACAACACTTCAATGTAAAAAAAACATGGTATGGCAGACAGATGAAGTACATACTGATGAATAACAACGCATAAGATATTCAGAAGCATGATGTCCAAATTAAGCAGATGGCATTGCGATAGAGTAGAATGACAGTACTTGAATTTGAAAACATGTTATCATGAATGGAATAGGTACTGAAAAACAGGAATGCATGACATATTTACATGCATGATCAGCATGCTAAGCACATGGCATTGCAACAGAGTAGATACACTCCAGGATATTATATGCATGTTGTACCCATATCACAGGCCAAGTTAGAGCAAGGACCTTGTGGGGTGAAGAGGATTCATCATCTTTCTGCAAGTCTTCTGAAGAACTGCCTTTACATGTCCCATCATATTGGGTATCATTGACATCAAGTTTATTGGCCTTTACATTGCTCCGTGAGGTTCTTGTGGATATATCAGTGTGTGCAATTATATCTGACATGCATGGAAGACAACTAGTACTTAGATTTATGTAAATGAGTGCCTGTAGGAGATGACATAAATAGTAGGACTGGGGTTAACTAGCAGCAACAGGTCTCATAAACTAAAGGGAGAACACAGATGAAAGCTACAGAATATGTATCGTTTGTACTCGAGATTAACTAGATGGCACACAAAAGTATTAAAGAACAACATAGGTAATACTAGAAGTGGTATAATACAATAATCACCAGCCTGTGGGATAGCATTGGCTGATGGATGATAACTATGGAACAATGTTACCTAAAGAACAAGTATCTTAGCTGAACTATGGAACAACGTGAACTCCTGAACAAGACCCGTAAGAGATCAGCATTAATATACAGTGAAATCTGATGATCTATTTTCCGTGCTTAGATGAATAACAAAGCCATAAATGTTGCACACAAGTAAGATGAAGGTACAACCTATCTGGCTGCCATCCATAGGAGTGAGCATCATGTGCTGACTTGTCGATGGCCCTGCAGTTGTTGTGGCTGTCCATGTCGGGCACGCGCATTCGATGCAGGGAACTGTTGAATGGGGATTGTAGCTCCCTTCTGGTGTACGCTTCGCTTGTTGGAGCAACTGCGGTGAGTCGGAAGACGGTGTGTCTGAAGATGCAGATAACGCATAATGTTAAGAACGACATATCTCTTTGATCTGGAGAAATACACTAAGAGATCAACAACAAGGTACGAGAGTGGTCACACATCTGTTGACTGAAGACTAAATTGGGGTCACACGATTTTATTTTATTTTGGTACTGTCCGATCTACGCCGGATGGCTTGATGGCCGTCTTGTGCCTCCCGGCTGACACTGTTCAGAATCTTCCCCGAAGAGCCAGCAACCAACGGCAGAGCAGCCTGCCTCCGCTGTCTGTGGCCCCGGCCAAAAACCTGCTCCCCACCCCACCGCACTGCCGTGGTTGCGCCGCCCCCGGGCCAATCCACAAAGACTCGCCGTCATCCAGATCCGGCGGCGGCAGTACCTTCAACCCACGCAACTCTAAAAGATAGCCATCTAAGCATTGCTTCCGCGGCGAACTTGCGGCCCCGCACCCTTACGTTAGATACCAGCCAACCGGCAGCCTAGGAGCTCCGCCGCCTCGAGGGGTGCTGCTTTCCATTGGGAATCGATTGGCCCAGAATAAAAATTCAGACAACTGACACCTAAATAAAGTGATTTGAGATGAGGGTGCGACCTATCTGGCGGCATGGTGAAGTAGGCAGGTCCAGCTGCTGAGTTGGTGAGGCCGGCGCGGTTGCGGTGGCGACCGGCGGCAGGGAAAGAGCGATGTCGCGATGGTCGACGACTAC
>NW_021300703.1:0-2262 GCF_002162155.2 Triticum dicoccoides
TGGAGTTGGTTTATTATCTCCTGGCGTTTGGATCTTTTGCAAAGGCCTTGTTTGTAACCCTTTAGATTCTAACATAGTCGTCTTCCCCTTGCATGCCTTGTATAGAAGAATGGTGCTTTAATTATAAAAACATGCGACAGCAGAGAGATGGAATAGGTACTGAATAATAGAAAGGCATGACATATTGACATGTATTCCCTCCATCCGGAAAAAAATGGATGGGTCTAGGCGTATTTCAGTTCTAGATACATCCTTTTTTATCCATTTCGGCAACATGTAATCCGGACGGAGGGAGTATGGTGTAAGAGCTAGGGATACGACAGGACAACACATCAAAAAAAACACTAGTTGAATGTAAAACTATATGCTAGCGGAATACATACAGAAATAACTAAGGCAACATACACATGTATGATTGGGAAAATAAGATGGCATTGCAACAGAGCACTAGAACAACACTTCAATGTAAAAAAAACATGGTATGGCAGACAGATGAAGTACATACTGATGAATAACAACGCATAAGATATTCAGAAGCATGATGTCCAAATTAAGCAGATGGCATTGCGATAGAGTAGAATGACAGTACTTGAATTTGAAAACATGTTATCATGAATGGAATAGGTACTGAAAAACAGGAATGCATGACATATTTACATGCATGATCAGCATGCTAAGCACATGGCATTGCAACAGAGTAGATACACTCCAGGATATTATATGCATGTTGTACCCATATCACAGGCCAAGTTAGAGCAAGGACCTTGTGGGGTGAAGAGGATTCATCATCTTTCTGCAAGTCTTCTGAAGAACTGCCTTTACATGTCCCATCATATTGGGTATCATTGACATCAAGTTTATTGGCCTTTACATTGCTCCGTGAGGTTCTTGTGGATATATCAGTGTGTGCAATTATATCTGACATGCATGGAAGACAACTAGTACTTAGATTTATGTAAATGAGTGCCTGTAGGAGATGACATAAATAGTAGGACTGGGGTTAACTAGCAGCAACAGGTCTCATAAACTAAAGGGAGAACACAGATGAAAGCTACAGAATATGTATCGTTTGTACTCGAGATTAACTAGATGGCACACAAAAGTATTAAAGAACAACATAGGTAATACTAGAAGTGGTATAATACAATAATCACCAGCCTGTGGGATAGCATTGGCTGATGGATGATAACTATGGAACAATGTTACCTAAAGAACAAGTATCTTAGCTGAACTATGGAACAACGTGAACTCCTGAACAAGACCCGTAAGAGATCAGCATTAATATACAGTGAAATCTGATGATCTATTTTCCGTGCTTAGATGAATAACAAAGCCATAAATGTTGCACACAAGTAAGATGAAGGTACAACCTATCTGGCTGCCATCCATAGGAGTGAGCATCATGTGCTGACTTGTCGATGGCCCTGCAGTTGTTGTGGCTGTCCATGTCGGGCACGCGCATTCGATGCAGGGAACTGTTGAATGGGGATTGTAGCTCCCTTCTGGTGTACGCTTCGCTTGTTGGAGCAACTGCGGTGAGTCGGAAGACGGTGTGTCTGAAGATGCAGATAACGCATAATGTTAAGAACGACATATCTCTTTGATCTGGAGAAATACACTAAGAGATCAACAACAAGGTACGAGAGTGGTCACACATCTGTTGACTGAAGACTAAATTGGGGTCACACGATTTTATTTTATTTTGGTACTGTCCGATCTACGCCGGATGGCTTGATGGCCGTCTTGTGCCTCCCGGCTGATACTGTTCAGAATCTTCCCCGAAGAGCCAGCAACCAACGGCAGAGCAGCCTGCCTCCGCTGTCTGTGGCCCCGGCCAAAACCCCGCTCCCCACCCCACCGCACTGCCGTGGTTGCGCCGCCCCCGGGCCAATCCACAAAGACTCGCCGTCATCCAGATCCGGCGGCGGCAGTACCTTCAACCCACGCAACTCTAAAAGATAGCCATCTAAGCATTGCTTCCGCGGCGAACTTGCGGCCCCGCACCCTTACGTTAGATACCAGCCAACCGGCAGCCTAGGAGCTCCGCCGCCTCGAGGGGTGCTGCTTTCCATTGGGAATCGATTGGCCCAGAATAAAAATTCAGACAACTGACACCTAAATAAAGTGATTTGAGATGAGGGTGCGACCTATCTGGCGGCATGGTGAAGTAGGCAGGTCCAGCTGCTGAGTTGGTGAGGCCGGCGCGGTTGCGGTGGCGACCGGCGGCAGGGAAAGAGCGATGTCGCGATGGTCGACGACTAC
>NW_021300704.1:0-1523 GCF_002162155.2 Triticum dicoccoides
CTTGATTGAGGAAGTTGGCCACCTCCCCATAGGGATTTCGTAGGATTTACTCCCTAGTTGCCCCTATGGATTTTGAGATCCCGAAGTCCGACCTTTTACTTGATGTCCTAGATACCAGACCATTTCTATGAATGGGTTACACTAGCACATCAAGGAGAACATTAGAAGCGGAGTGCTAAATGTTTCTCGGTCGATCATCCAGATTTTGTTTCCTTGGCCTCGCTAAGATGAAATCTGAGAAGGTGTTATCTTTCTTTGCATCTACATCCTCCATCATCATTCATCATGGTAGCAAGTTGTGTTGCCGGACCCTTGACACGGATGTTGGTAAAACCTTGATGAATATGGAAATGCTCAAGTTCTTGAGAGCACGCACAAGCGTTACGTGTTATCATCGGCTCTAACTGGGATTACTCTCAGTTTCCTCGGCAAATGCTATGACCTTTTCAAACAGTGAATTCACTCTCTTTTGTTGGGTTCTTCCCCAGTTACCAGAATCATTCCCAGCATTTGCATTTTGTTCCTAGCTTGCACCGCCAATGTGCCATTCTACCATGGGTCTCTTCCATTTCCGGTGATAAGCAAATTCATCCATTACGTTGTCTTCAACAAGGTAATCCACATCATCCAAGTCCGAGTATGCCATTCTACCGACCCCCGCCAATCGATTGTTGTGATTTGCCTTAGGCTGATATAGAGAGTCTCAATGATCTCTATATCAAAGGTAATTCTTTTTGCCACTTAAGATAATAATCTACGAATCACCCCCCTCCAGGATGTTTCGTCGTGGTATCATGGCAACTCAACTCCTCGCTACGTGACAATCGTTTACCACATTCTTGAGTCTGGAATTGTTGTCTACCTAGTAAACCTTCGTCATCCGTTTCTTTCCACCCCTCTTGATGTGTATCTCGTGTCTCAACCGAGAGATGGTCCTATGTCTCATTCCGTGAGTTGTTCGATCTTCGAGAAGATCGACCCTTTAGAGTCTCCTTCTTCCCTCCATGTCATGTTGGCAGGATTTCTCAGAGCAAGACTTCAAGACAATAATGGTGTTCAAATCAACGTTCATTTGAAGTGCACCCTGGATCGTGAAGATTATACTAGTCGCGTTTACCTTTCACCCTACCCTACGCTTGAATCTCGAGACGAGATTCTTGTTTAGTGGGGGTGAGTTGTCACATCCCTAGTTCTGACAATGCCTAGTGCAAGCATTAGAGTGTGGCACCATGTTTAAATTTCATTTAAATTTGAAATGGGGATTGTTGAAACCCTAGCACCAAATGAAATTTAACTAGGTTCAATAAAAATATTTTCAATAACCCAGAATGCCCTTTGGAAATGTTCATAATTTCTGTTAAAGGTGAAAACCTCTTCCAAAAATGATGAACATATTTATAGGCTATTCCTGGATTTTTGAATTAAATTATATAGTGTTTGCATTTGGGCATTTAATTGCTAATAATATTTTAAATGCTCAAATAATCACAAACTGAAATGTTTACTGTTGGAAATATTCCAAA
>NW_021300705.1:0-1806 GCF_002162155.2 Triticum dicoccoides
CGGTTACGCGCTAATTTGGTGGAATCAAATTTGTCGTTCAAGACATCGCCCGACGACTTGGCGAGGTATGAAAGAATTCATGAGGCGACGTTTTGTTCCTGAGCACTATAAAAGAGATATGTACAACAAGTTGCAGCGGCTCTCTCAAGGTAATATGAGTGTGGATGAATATTACAAGGAGATGGAATTGCTTATGATACGTACAGGGACAACGGAGGATCCAGAGGCGACCATGGCACGTTTCTTTAACGGGCTAAATATCGAGGTGCAGGATCGTGTTGAGATGGTGGTCTACTACAACATACAAGATCTTGTGCACCAAGCTGTGCGTGCGGAACAACAGATTAAGCGACGCCAAGTCAACACAGTTTCCTGTGCCACTTTGAACACATGGCGACGCTCGCAGCATAAGAATGAGGATGACGGACCTAGCTCCAGGGCGACATCATCAAATCGCTCTCATGGTTCCGTGCAAAAGGATGCTCCAAAATCAGGACTGTCGATGGTTGATTCTAGTGCACAATCGACCGGCCGCACTAGTGGCATAGAGTGTTTCAAGTGTGGAGGAAGGGGACATATGAAGCGTGAATGTCCTAATGAGAAAAGAGTGTTGCTCACGAGAGATGGCTATGCATCCGCTAGTGATGAAGATGCAGTTTCTGACACTTCTAGTGAAAAGTCTAAGGATACTGAAAATGTCGTTGCGAGTTTTGAAGCTGCTGAGTCATATCCTTCACTAATGGTGCAGCGAGTGCAAGACGATCGTATTGAGGATAAAGGACAGTGTTGGAATATTTTTCAAACTCAGTGCATGATCAACAACACAAGTTGCAAGCTAATCATAGATGGTGGAAGCTACACCAATGCGGTCAGCAAGGCATTGGTGGACGCATTAGAATTGCGAGCGTGGAAACACCCGCAGCCGCACTGCATCGAGTGGTTATATCAGTCTGGCAAATTAAAAGTTACTCACAAGGTGCGTGTCAATTTTTCAGTCGGTGACTATACAGATACAGTGATTTGCGATGTATTGCCAATGGATGCATGCCACTTATTGTTAGGTAGACCATGGCAATATGATCATCATGCTACACATGAAGGAAGATCCAATACTTATTCTTTCTGGGATGTTGGAAGACGGCGTGTGCTCCGACCGATGTTTTCTAGTGATATAAAGCAAGATGCTATTGATTCAGTCCCAAAATTTACCATGAAACCGAGGACGGCTTCATTCCAAGAGAGAGGGAATGATGTGGCCACTAGTGCCATTGCTATGTTTCCGGCTCAACGGTGTACTGGTGCTGTCGTTACTATAAATCACGAGCTTGATATGCAGCAGAACAATGGACCAAAAGATTGCAGGGCAGTCAAGCTAACGACGGAGCAAGCTTCAGGTAGCGCAGGGCATATGTTACGAATAGGGGACATGGTAATTAAAATACCAGTACAAGACAAGGTTGAGCCACGGTTTAGAACACCAAGCCAATACGTGATGGTAGGCACCATGAAAATCAAGATTTAGTTTATTTAAGGATATGTCACGTTGATTTCTTTTGGTCTAATAAAGAAGAGTCCTAGTTTTTCATAGGTTGCTATGTGATCAACGGTGCCGGATAATTAAGTTTGTTAATTTGTTAGTTGGGATAAGAGTAGGAGTCCAAGTCAGTTTAAGCTAGCTAGAGAGTCGGTTGTGTGCGCCTATATAAGGGGCCGGCTACGGCCGTGTACAGGGTCAGGTTTTATTTGAGAAGTTTTGTTTAGATCGTGAGTTGAATAAAAGTCAGAAAAGTCCCATGTCGGGGGACA
>NW_021300706.1:0-1074 GCF_002162155.2 Triticum dicoccoides
GATGAAAGCTTTATTGATCAAGGTGGGGTTCTGTGACGCCTTTGTCTGGTCGTTGAACACAAACGAAGTACGCGAAGTTGCAGCTATGGCGAACTTTTAATCTAAACAAAACCCAAAGTCTAAACGATGCCCTAAGGGCTGTATATATGGAGGAAGAGGGGGGGAATTTCGTGGCCCTTGGTGGAGGGGTCCGAAATCAACCCTATCTCTTGTTTCCCCACACATACGGACTCTAAAAATAGCCTATACTTATGTATTTCGAAATTACATGGGCCTGGCCCAATAATAAGGTGACGCAGCACCTAAAATAGCCTCGGGACGAAATTTATGAAGTGGCATCTTGTATATTTCGTCCAAGGCTTCATGCACCCATTATGGTGGCTTCAAAGTCCTGAAATCATCACTTGTAACTCCGTTCTTGTTTCCCTTGCGCATGGCATCATTTCCATGCTTGTTCTTGCTCCAATGTTCATCCTTCTCCAAGCTAGGCCCTTCATTTGTAAGCAAAACAAATGTATCCAATTTAGGCAGCATCATATTCTCATGAACATTAGAATCATTACCAAGAAACGAAAGTACCTGATAATTTAATTGGCGTGCGCGAGCTCTAGTAATTGGTCCAGTATGTATAGCAGTAGGGGCTGTGGGTGTAACAATTGTATTGATGTCCTCATCATCCTCCCCTTCTTGAAATGAAGTCGTCCTCGACGGAAGCTCATCTTCCTCACCCAAATAAGGCTTCAAATCTGCAATGTTAAAAGTGGGACTAACCCCAAAATCTGCAGGCAGCTCAAGTTTATATGCATTATCATTTATTTTCTCTAACACCTTAAAGGGACCATCAGCACGTGGCATTAACTTTGATTTGCGCAAATCCGGAAATCTATCCTTACGCAAATGTAACCAAACAAGATCTCCAGGTGCAAACACAACATGTTTTCTACCCTTATCTCCAGCAAGTTTATATTTAGCATTCATACGCTCAATGTTTTCCTTAGTTAACTCATGCATTTTTAAAATCAATTCAGCATGTTGTTTAGCATCAAAATTAACCTTCTCCGAAGATGGAAGAGG
>NW_021300707.1:0-1073 GCF_002162155.2 Triticum dicoccoides
CCCCTATATATAGTGGAGGGGAGGGAGGGCATCTATACCTGAGCCCTTGGCGCCTCCCTCCCTCCCGTGACACCTCCTCCTCTCCCGTAGGTGCTTGGCGAAGCCCTGCAGGATTGCCACGCTCCTCCATCACCACCACGCCGTTGTGCTGCTGCTGGATGGAGTCTTCCTCAACCTCTCCCTCTCTCCTTGCTGGATCAAGGCGTGGGAGACATCGTCGAGCTGTACGTGTGTTGAACGCGGAGGTGTCGTCCGTTCGGCACTAGGATCATCGGTGATCTGAATCACGACGAGTACGACTCCATCAACCCCGTTCACTTGAACGCTTCCGCTTAGCGATCTACAAGGGTATGTAGATGCACTCTCCTTTCTACTCGTTGCTGGTTTCTCCATAGATAGATCTTGGTGATACGTAGGAAAATTTTGAATTTCTGCTACGTTCCACAACAGTGGCATCATGAGCTAGGTCTATTGCGTAGATTCTTTGCACGAGTAGAACACAAAGTAGTTGTGGGCATCGATATTGTTCAATATGCTTGCCGTTACTAGTCTTATCTTGATTCGGCGGCATCGTGGGATGAAGCGGCCCGGACCAACCTTACACGTACGCTTACGTGAGACCGGTTCCACCGACAAACATGCACTAGTTGCATAAGGTGGCTGGCGGGTGTCTGTCTCTTCCACTTTAGTCGGATCGGATTCGATGAAAAGGGTCCTTATGAAGGGTAAATAGCAATTGGCATATCACGTTGTGGTTCATGCGTAGGTAAGAAACGTTCTTGCTAGAAACCCATAGCAGCCACGTAAAACATGCAAACAACAATTAGAGGACGTCTAACTTGTTTTTGCAGGGTATGCTATGTGATGTGATATGGCCAAAAAGGATGTGATGAATGATATATGTGATGTATGAGATTGATCATGTTCTTGTAATAGGAATCACGACTTGCATGTCGATGAGTATGACAACCGGCAGGAGCCATAGGAGTTGTCTTTATTTATTTGTGACCTGCGTGTCAACTTAAACGTCATGTAATTACTTTACTTTATTGCTAACCGTTAGCCATAGTAGT
>NW_021300708.1:0-953 GCF_002162155.2 Triticum dicoccoides
GAGTGGAAGAAGCGGCCAACGGAGGCGCCGCGGCAGTGAGTGCTGGCATAAGCAAAGCTTCTTCGCTGACCAAACTCGTGTTGGACGGTATTGTCTCTGCGCCGTGGTCGCCGAAGGCACAAAAGGAAAAAAACACTGCTCGGCAGCCCGACTATGGTTGTTCGACAATGCTTCAAGACGAGGACGATGCACAGCTCCAGGCTGAGACACTTGTCGATGTGATACTGTACAGATTCTTGGTAGAGCAAACAGAGTTTGGTTTATGTCCGTACCTTGGAAATGGATGTTCTTCATGGTGTCAAGGTCGATCCTGGAAGCCACCCGGTAGAGTATCATGACAACCTAAGGAAAAAAGGGTCCATCACAAAGAGATATTGCACTTCCTATCTTACAAAAAACAGGGTTCGAGACAAGTAATTCCGAACGGAGGGAGTACTGCGTATAAGCTGATGGATTGCGTGCACGTACAGCATGGCGCGTGGATGGCTTCCATCGATTGCGTGCGTGACGTGACGCCAAATCTGAGTCTAATAACACAAACTGCTCGCTGATCCGCAAGCGTGGAATCAGGAAATGAACCAAACTTTGTTTGACTACCGACCAAAAAAAAAGGAATCGGAGACCCCAACTTTCCCTCAAAAAAAAACTGAAGGAACGACTGGAATCTGATCTGATCGGAAAAAAGAAGAAAGAAAAACACCAAACGATCCAAGCAACATGACCTGACCTGACCGAGTGGAGGCCACCGGATGGATGCTTCAGCTCGGCCATCTCGTGCAGCGCCGCCGACAGACTCCCCGCTTCATGCCGCCATGGTCTCCCGCTGCAGCTTCTCCGATCCGAGACGCTCGTGAGACTAGGCCCATACCAAATAACTCACTCACGTAAGAGAAACCACGGCCTCTCGCCCGTCCCGTCCCGTCGCCCGAGACTTGAGCGACGGGACGGGACGG
>NW_021300709.1:0-1408 GCF_002162155.2 Triticum dicoccoides
GTGTGTGTGTGTGTGTGTGGAAGATACTGAGTACAAATCCGGAGAGCAAGGAAACGTTTTCCTTTACACAAGATCCTCGGTTAACATAAAAATGAGAAACATACTTCATGATATCTTTCTTGGAGAAATATCAGATTATACATGCCATTTCACAGCAGAAAATAAAGTTAATGGAAAAGATGAACTATACTCAAATATGAATAAGGTAAAAGTGTGTACTTCTGTACTAACAATGCTCGGGCCATTGATGGCAAGAAAGGGCTGGTTCATGACCTGCAGGAACAAAATGGAGCAAAAAGAAATAGAATTAACTAATGACATGCAGAGAGAAATTAAACTGGAACTACACAAGGGTCTAGATTATGAGCTAGTGAGATAGCATTATTATAGAAGTTGGGACATACAGAACAAACAATAGTTTGGTAAAGCTAAATATGTTAAATTGCCATGGAAAAATATGTTGATGGGACCATGGTTTCCACTGGTAATGCAACTATAATTCTGTCATAATAAAATAGTAAATCTAGTATACGGGTAGTGTAGATATTAGGCAAAAAAATTAAACTGACAAATTCAACACCTTTGTAGAATGCACGGATATAAGGGGAAAACACAAGCTGGCTCACTGATATACAATATTAGCATCATCTAAATACCAAGGAAACGCTGCTCCATGGGAACATAAAATTATTCTCAACCCTTCTAGGCAAGTCAAATATGGAAGCGGCTACTACAGGCAGTAGACACAATCCTACGTTTCGCTGCATGTGCAGCCAACTATTCACTGTGGCTGCAATACACACATATGAAAACAATACATAGTCATAGAGAAAGAAATGATGTCCACATTACATCGGAACCAATGAGAGGATATGATACGTGTATTTTAATATAGGTTATGAAGTGTGAGACAGAAGCTTACCAAACTATTTCAGATTCTGTAACCTGAATGCATAATGTTTCAGATCCCACAACCTGAATGAGATCATGCAAAAATAATAAAATCACAATTAGGCCATCCAGAAAGTTAAATAGGCAAATGTGCAACAATAATCTTGGAGAAACAAAAGGTCACCTAGGAAATACTTTAGCATCCACAATTTCATGGGCCAAACTGCACATCATAGAAAGTATTAACTTCAATAGTCTGTAGACAAAAATTCTGCAAAAAATTGTTCACATATCTGACTACCGCCCTTCTTGTGCTTCATTCCCAACTGATTTTTTTTCCAGAATCAGGAACAACTCACTTGCATCATGAATGGCACGGAGAGTTGAACCCACATCTACAAAATGATTTAGTTAAACTGTTTTAGAATATGTCGAAAAAACATTTGTAGAAACCACAATGCTTTCTTGACACAAATAATGTTCAAGCAATGAAACGTAACATGTGAGGCAAAGAAAA
>NW_021300710.1:0-1418 GCF_002162155.2 Triticum dicoccoides
CGGGCACGCTCAATGCAAACGGATCGCTTGATCACCTAAAGCCGCGGACATGCGTTCACCATCCACTTTATCAGGCCAAAGTAGCTGGCAGGCAAGGGCTCACCAGGCCACATCCGGACTATGAAATCTTTCATAGCCACTTCGGCCGCCCTATGGAGTTTAACCAATTGCTTCAATTGGTCACTCAGAGGCATCGGGTGGTCGGCTCCAGCATATTGGGACCAGAACAGCTTCTCCGTCGAGCTCCCCTCCTCGGCACGGTAGAACTCCACGGCATCGGATACGCTGCATGGCAGATCTGTGAATGCCCCTGGAGAGCTCCGAATTCGGGTAAGTAAGAGAAACGCCTCCTCCACATGCTTGCTTTGCATAAATATGTCTTACCCGCCGCTATCTTCTTGGCCACCTGGATTTCCTGCTGGGCCTTTTCGGCTTCAGCCTTGGCGTCTTTCATACTCGCAAGGGCCTTCGCAAGCTCAGACTCCTTCGTCCTGAGGTCATGCTCCAAGGACTCGAACTTCTTGCCGAGCTCCTGGAGCTCTTGCTGTACCTCGCCCACCCTAGCATTCTGCTTTTCGCGCTCAATGTGCTCCATGGCCGCCTTGTCTTCGACCTCGGACATCACTTTCTTCAGGGACGCCACTTCGGTTGTGGCCCCTATTACAAAGTCACGACGCTTTGTCATTAGAATCACCAATTTTGTCTATTCTCCATAATACGCGAACAGGGTATCACTCACCTTTGTTCTCTTCGAGCTGCCTCTTTGTGATGCCGAGCTCTCCTTGTACCTGCTCCAGGTCCCGTTTAAGTCCGGCGACCTCGGCCGTGCGAGAAGCAGCGGCAAGCAGCACCGCCTGCTTATCCACATGCAAACCTACTATTAGACTCCTGCGGATTATAATCGACCCTCCGTTTGGCTTTTCGTTTCGAACACCAAACAGAGTATCAGGGGCTACTACCTATAGGGTGGTAATTTCACACATTTTTGATTACTTACCTCAAAGCCCGTCAGGAGGCTGGTGTAGCCGTTGTTGGAGGTCTGCTTCGCGACGTGGAGGTAGTCGTTGTTGTTGTTGTTGGAGAGGTGCGTTAGGTGCAGCGGGTGGTGGTGGTGGAAGACGCGCGAGCAATTCATTAAACTTGTTATCGAGCTTTGTTTCGAACGTCTTCTCAAGGCCAGTGATCTTCTCCATGGCCTCTTCAAAATTGTTCAGCACATCTTGCACCTGTTCAGTCATCATTTGCTGAAACTTATCATGAAGCTCCTTGTTCGATAAATTCTCCCAGTCAATCTCGTCGGCTTGTGATCCTGGCATGGTTAGCAGCAATAGAAACACACAAGAATATGATCCTACAGACTACGAACAAGTGGTGGTGGTGGGTGTCACAAATTCGTCAAGCAAATCTCAAATTCTTAC
>NW_021300711.1:0-1175 GCF_002162155.2 Triticum dicoccoides
TTTATGACATGGTATAAAGTGTGCCATTTTCGAGAATCTATCCACGACAACAAATATGCTATCCCTCCCCTTCTTTGTTCGAGGTAAACCTAAAACAAAGTCCATAGATATATCCTCCCAAGGAACACTAGGTACAGGCAAAGGCATATATAAACCATGAGGATTGAGTCGTGACTTAGCTTTTTGACATGTAGTGCAGCGAGCAATAAAACGCTCAACATCCCGTCTCATCTTTGGCCAAAAGAAATGTGTAGCAAGTACGTCCTCCGTCTTCTTCACGCCAAAGTGTCCCATTAATCCTCCTCCATGCGCCTCCTGCAACAACAAAAGACGAACGGAGCTAGCTGGAATGCATAGCTTGTTAGCACGAAACACAAATCCATCGTTAACAACAAACTTGTTCCATATTCTTCCTTCTTTACAATTCTGCATTACATCTTTAAAATCAGCATCATGCACATATTGATCTTTGATGGTCTCCAAACCAAATATTTTGAAGTCAAGTTGTGAAAGCATAGTATAGCGACGAGACAATGCATCAGCAATAACATTTTCTTTTCCCTTCTTTTGTTTAATGACATAAGGGAAAGTCTCAATGAATTCAACCCATTTAGCATGTCTACGATTCAGTTTAGCTTGACTTTTAATATGTTTCAAAGATTCATGATCAGAATGTAAAACAAATTCTTTGGGCCATAAATAATGTTGCCATGTTTCTAAAGTCCGAACAAGAGCATATAATTCTTTATCATAAGTAGAATAATTCAGACTAGGCCCACTCAATTTTTCAGAAAAGTATGCAACAGGTTTGCCATCTTGTAATAACACACCTCCTAATCCAATTCCACTAGCATCACATTCAAGCTCAAAAGTCTTATTAAAATCAGGAAGTTGGAGTAAAGGAGCATGTGTCAACTTATCTTTCAATACCGTGAAGGCTTCTTCCTGTGCAGTATCCCAAAGAAAAGGCACATCTTTCTTTGTAAGCTCATTGAGAGGTGCAGCAATGGTGCTGAAATCTCTCACAAAACGCCTATAGAATCCAGCGAGGCCAAGAAAACTCCTCACTTGTGTGACCGTTTTGGGCTGCGGCCAACTCTCAATAGCTTCAATCTTGGCTTTATCAACTTCAATTCCCTGTGGAGTAACAACATAGCCAAGAAAAGATACTCGGT
>NW_021300712.1:0-2399 GCF_002162155.2 Triticum dicoccoides
AACAAACATCAACCTTCAGTAACTGTCCGATTCCTTAAGTTTGCCAAAGCAACTCTGCACAGACTCGATGATCTCCGGCGTGATACCATCACCAGCAGCCAGCTTGTACTGCTCAAACTTGTCTTCTTCACACTTCAACGAGGCTTTCTTGCAGGCCCTGCTGCCTGATAGTTCCTGGAGATGAGAGGTTGATGGTCAGCCCTGGCCTGGTACAATTTAGTCAAATGCCAAACTATATGAGGGCAAGCATCAAAACTATATGTGGAGAAACTTTATCAGGCCAAAGTTTGTGCAGGGAAAACACTCTGGACTAATCTGGTTCTTGGCGAGAAAAATAGTTTTAATAAACTCAACAGTATACACATATGTAAAGAAATCAGACAGACGTTGTTGTGGTTGCTAAGAGCATCTCTAACTAATCCCTTATAATTTGGAGGATCAGCCGGCTTTCTATCCTTTAACTTCTTATATTTTCTCCAATGAAAAAAAATGTGATTTCGAACCGGTTTTCTACTTTTTTAAACACAAATTCATTTATTTTCGGGCCATTTAGTTAAACTTCACTACTCAATTATTTTATTAAATGACATCTTGGTCACGTATTTCACCAGTTCTTCGGTAAGAGGACTCTTTCAAAGAAAACTATAAAAAAATTACACTTCAACAGAAACATCACTTCCTTAACTGCTCCTACTAGTAAGTGGAATGATCAAGGCATATTGCAAGAAACCCAAGACAGAGGAAACTTTAAGGAGTTTAGAAGATTAAGGAGGTGATGCGTGAGGCGTATGCAATAAGCCATGGTTGGAATTCGATGATACTCAGGATTGCGACATAACCTTCGACACTGTGATAGTTGTTCGCCCGCCTCTCATCTGTCAGCAGCTTCTGAAAGAAGAAGCGTTTAAATTATTTACCAAACTTAGAACTAAAATACGACTGATGTCAAGATGGATGCTTCTAGGGAAGATAGGAGGGAACTGATGCGCTGCAACATTATCAAAAGTTTTATTCTGGAACAATGGAACATGTAAGCATATTCAGAGGCACAAGTATCCACAAGCAAAGGCAAAACCCAATCAGATCTTAAAGTATTATTCTGGAAGAAATATGCAAAAAATATTTCCACGCTTAGTTTCAGAGCTATACACACCTAAAAAGGACCAACCTGTGTTTGATTGAACATCTAGAATGGAGGATTTGTGCTTATATTAGGTGTATTCATGCTGACATTCAGATAGTTCCCTCGGTCAAACACGGTAGCCAGTTTGAATGGAGGATTTGAGAAATACCGATGAATAAAAGAAATATATTTGTATTAAGTATATATAAGAAGATTCGACAAATAATGAGTAGCAATTTATGAAAGAATCGCCTAGGTTATGTGAAGTATGAAAACTGCAGTTCGACAAATAACTACTGAACTAAACAAATGCACAGTATGAAAGAATCACCTAAGCTATGTAAAATATGAACACTGCGGTATGAAATGCACGAATCATGAGGATTTCCGGCGCGTGAGGATGTCATGGAGAGTCCGGTCGGGCACGGGGATGAACTTGACGGCCCAGCCGATGGGCCACGACACGGCGGCGATGGCGAGGCAGACGCCCCACTGCCCCAGCCCCAGCCTCTTGGTTCCGGCGAACCTGGTGAGCACCTCCACCATGACCACCTGCAGCACGAGCGTGACGGCGATGATGACGAGGAACATCCTGTTCTTGAGCACCCCGGCGAACACGTTCTTCTTCTCGATCTCCCGCGCGTTGAACTCGTTGAACACCTGGCACAGCACGAAGGCGTTGAAGATCATGGTGCCGTTACCCTTCTCGTCGGTGCCGAAGACGTCCCGCCCCCGGTACTGGAGCGCCAGCAGCACGGCGATCTGGAACGCCGCCTGCGCGGCGAGGTTGCGCCACATGGCGTTGCTGATGAGCGGCGCCGTGCGGCCGATGGGCGGCCGGTCCATGAGCGCCTTGGTGGGCGTGTCCGTGGCGAGCGCCAGGGCTCCCATGGTGTCCATGATCAGGTTCACCCACAGGAGCTGCACGGTGGTGAGCGGCATCTTGCCCGTGGTGATCGCGGACACGAAGTTGATGACGAGCGCCGCCACGTTGACGGTGAGCTGGAACTGGATGAACTTCTGGATGTTGTTGTAGACGCAGCGCCCCCACCGCGTGGCCGTCACCACCGTGTCGAAGTTGTCGTTGAGGATGATGATGTCGGAGCTCTCCTTGGCCACCTCCGTGCCCTGCACGCCCATGGATAGCCCCACGTCCGCCTCCTTGAGCGCCGGCGCGTCGTTCGTGCCGTCGCCGGTCACGGCCACCACGTGCCCCTTCTGCTTCAGCCGCTGCACCAGCGCCAGCTTGTCCAGCGGCAGGGACCGCGCCATGACG
>NW_021300713.1:0-1361 GCF_002162155.2 Triticum dicoccoides
AAAGGTCGCAGCAAACTCGAAATCGGAAAGCTGGCAGATTTGCCAGTCCCACCCTCCCTCGTCCCACAGACGGAGCTCATCAAGAAGAACCTGGGAAGTAATGCGCTTGGACTGGACAGAGATGATGCCGGCGTTGGAAAGAGCAGGGATAGGAGCAGCAGCAGGGACCTTCCTGTCTAAGGCGAAAAAGGAGCACCCAGGAAGGCCAAGACCATAATGAACGAATGCAGGAGGTTTGGAGCGATTCTGACAGTCCACCGTGAGGTAGCCATCTTCCCTACAGATGAGGCAGAAAGGTGGGTTTTGACACCGCGACTGAAAATGACCAGGACGATGGCAAGCGAAGCAGATGATAGTAGGGTTGGCGACCTGAGATTGAGGAGGAATGCGACCAGGACCATGAGGGGGAGGAGGGAGAATACCAGCACCAGCCGCACCAGGCCTAGCCCCGACGCCCCGCCCGACAGCAGAGCCAACGGGGCGGGGAACCAGGGCCCCCGACGCACCACGCGGGGCGAAACGAGACGGGCCTCCAACATCCATCGCCGGAGCCCGCACCGACCCACCACCCAGGGGAGCAGCACCGAGCGGAGGAGGCGGCGGAACTGGCCCCGACGAGCCAGCCCGGCTCCCCGCAGCCGCCAACTCCCACGGATCAGCAGCAGCCGGCGGAGCCCCATGCAAGGACCGCGAAGGTCCAACGGCCCAGATCCGGAGGCGCGCAGGGACGAACCGGCCGCCGCCGCCGACCCCGCCTCCAGGGTGAGCGACGCCTGGAGCTTAGCACGCAGCGCAGCTTCATACTCAAGATCGGTCGCCGCCTCGCTAGATCCATCGCGCCCCCGCTTCTGGTCGGAGACCGCCTCGCTGCAGGACCCGCGCGAGCGGTCCATCGCGACCACCGCCGCAAACGAACGAGAGAGGGGAGGAGGAGGAGCAGATCTGACGAAGGAGCGAATGGGGAGACGCCGCCGACGCAGATCTGAGGAGAAGGCAGGGAACCCTAGAAATGGGGGAACCGCTCCCTTTCGGACCCATAAATACCTGGTCCGAGCCAGGCCCGGTTCGACAGAAGGCACCAAGGTGGGCTGGACCTGGGTCAACCGCGGCCCGGGACCCAAAGAAGGGAGGGGGAGAAAGCAGAAACACACTCCAGGGTAGGGGCCGAGCCAGGCCCACCAGGCCCAACACTCGACACAGGAGCCCGCGGACCGGGCCCAGCCACAGGCACCACCACCAGCCCCAGCGCCAGATCTAGGGCAGGCGCCGGCGCCGCCGACGATGGGGAAGCCGGAGCCACATCCCCAGGGGACGGCCAGGGGAGGAGGGCCACCGGAGAGGGGGACGGCGACCCCCCCCCC
>NW_021300714.1:0-1114 GCF_002162155.2 Triticum dicoccoides
ACATAGGAATATGAGAACACCACTTGGGAAAGGTATGGAATTAACATTTGACTTTGAAGCAACTCGAATACCACAACTCAAAACAAAACAAAGGATTGGCTTGCAGAATAAGCCGGAACAAACATATGATAGAGATTTCGTTCAAAGTTTTCATGGTGGGGCCTACGCGGGCTCGATCGTACAGCACCATCATGTACAAGGCAGTGCACATGACATACGAAGCGTCCCCGAGTCGGCATAGCCAAGGACTCTTTAAGACACAACGAGACCACTATCCTCGGCAAAATCGCTAACAAGTAGACAATCTGCCCAGATTCACGAAATGGCAAAAGTAGAGCTCGATTGACTCAAGCTAGGGTGCTCCATAATTGCAAACAAAGACATGGATGGATAGAGCACTACAAGATTAACAAAACATCCTTACTGATCATCCTCAAAAGAGGCACGGATCACTAAGAAACAACATGAACATATGGCATATTGAAATAAACAAATCAAGGAATTGGTGGAAATGCTAAGTCCCTGAAATCAGCATTAACGAATGCACCACTTTGCAAGCTTGTGCTAGTCACCACACACATCATAAAAATACATGGATAGCACCCCTGGAAAGATGGCATGGCATGTAACAAAACACATGCAGAGCTCATGGGCATATCACGCACACAATAATCATGGCAAAAATGACAAATAGCTATTTGGTGCAGCAGATCTAAGAAAAATCTCAAATAGCACTCTTCCAACAGCATTTCGGGCATCAAGATGAACTCAAATGAAAATGATGCAACGCGAAAATGATGTGCTCTCTGAGAAGAACATTTTGATATGCTATATGCCCAAAGCGGAGCTACGGATGCAAAGTTACGACGTGATGAACATGGGCATTTCAAACATGGAAAACTCGGGGACTTAGTAGAAATTGGACCTCCAGATCTAGGGTTCTTGGCACAGATTTCGATGCAGCACGGATCTCGCCGGAGAGCGGCCGGAGACGAGGAGGAGGTCGAGGGAGGCCGGGGAAGAAGAGGTCCGGTGAGGTCGGGGCGGCGCCGGAGCCACGGGACGACGGGCGGCGCCGGCAAGGTCGTCGGCCGGCGCGAGATGAAGGCAGCGG
>NW_021300715.1:0-2671 GCF_002162155.2 Triticum dicoccoides
ACATAGGAATATGAGAACACCACTTGGGAAAGGTATGGAATTAACATTTGACTTTGAAGCAACTCGAATACCACAACTCAAAACAAAACAAAGGATTGGCTTGCAGAATAAGCCGGAACAAACATATGATAGAGATTTCGTTCAAAGTTTTCATGGTGGGGCCTACGCGGGCTCGATCGTACAGCACCATCATGTACAAGGCAGTGCACATGACATACGAAGCGTCCCCGAGTCGGCATAGCCAAGGACTCTTTAAGACACAACGAGACCACTATCCTCGGCAAAATCGCTAACAAGTAGACAATCTGCCCAGATTCACGAAATGGCAAAAGTAGAGCTCGATTGACTCAAGCTAGGGTGCTCCATAATTGCAAACAAAGACATGGATGGATAGAGCACTACAAGATTAACAAAACATCCTTACTGATCATCCTCAAAAGAGGCACGGATCACTAAGAAACAACATGAACATATGGCATATTGAAATAAACAAATCAAGGAATTGGTGGAAATGCTAAGTCCCTGAAATCAGCATTAACGAATGCACCACTTTGCAAGCTTGTGCTAGTCACCACACACATCATAAAAATACATGGATAGCACCCCTGGAAAGATGGCATGGCATGTAACAAAACACATGCAGAGCTCATGGGCATATCACGCACACAATAATCATGGCAAAAATGACAAATAGCTATTTGGTGCAGCAGATCTAAGAAAAATCTCAAATAGCACTCTTCCAACAGCATTTCGGGCATCAAGATGAACTCAAATGAAAATGATGCAACGCGAAAATGATGTGCTCTCTGAGAAGAACATTTTGATATGCTATATGCCCAAAGCGGAGCTACGGATGCAAAGTTACGACATGATGAACATGGGCATTTCAAACATGGAAAACTCGGGGACTTAGTAGAAATTGGACCTCCAGATGTAGGGTTCTTGGCACAGATTTCGATGCAGCACGGATCTCGCCGGAGAGCGGCCGGAGACGAGGAGGAGGTCGAGGGAGGCCGGGGAAGAAGAGGTCCGGTGAGGTCGGGGCGGCGCCGGAGCCACGGGACGACGGGCGGCGCCGGCAAGGTCGTCGGCCGGCGCGAGATGAAGGCAGCGGCGAGGACCCGGCGACTGCGAGGCGGGCGACCGCGGGCGCCCGTGCGGCGGCGGCGGCGGGATGGGCCGCGGGGGCCCGGTTCGGGCTCCGCGGGCCGGCGGGCGCGGGGCGAAGTGGGGCGACAGGTGGCGCGCGCGGAGTGGCGGGGAGCGGCGGCGGGGCGATGTGGCAGCTCCGGATTGGTCCGGGTGAGGTGGCGGCGGCGGCGGACATTGTCCGGCGCGGTGGAGAAGTGTCCGACGGCGCGGAGAGTATGAAGTTCGGGTTTCATCCACGAATTTCAGGAGGGGAGCACATATTTATAGGTAGTGGGAGCTAGGAGAGTCCAAATGAGGTGCGGTTTTCGGCCACGCGATCGTGATCGAACGACCGAGATGATGGAAGAGGTTTAGGTGGGTTTTGGGCCACTATGGAGATGTGTTGGGCTGCAACACACACGAGGCCTTCTCGGTCCCTCGGTTAACCGTTGGAGTATCAAACGAAGTCCAAATGATACGAAACTTGACAGGCGGTCTACCGGTAGTAAACCAAGGCCGCATGCCAAGTCTCGGTCCAATCCAGAAATGTTTAATCCCCACACACGAGAAGAAGGTAGAAATGACCACCGGAGGAGAACGGAACGCCGGAATGCAAAACGGACAACGGGGAAAATGCTCGGATGCATGAGACGAACATGTATGCAAATGAAATGCACATGATGACACGATATGCTATGCATGACATGCAAGCAATGACAAGGCAACAACAGCGAATAGGCAGAGGACACCTGGCACATCGGTCTCGAGGCGCTACAACACTCCACCACTACGAGAGGATCTCGTCCCGAGATCTAGAATGGCACCGGAGGGAAAACGGAAGAGAAAAAGAGAAGAGGTAAACTAAATTGCTTCTTTGACAAACGAGTGAAACCAAGAACCTTGAGGGGTTAAGCCATTTTGAGTAAAGAAAACAACAAAGATGATCGAAGCTGAAAACACTCCGTTAGAAAAGAGGAACAAGGAAGAACAACTTCTAACAGCACTCCGGTTGGAAAGATAAGCAAGACTTGATGAAAAGAGAGAACTTGAGAAGCGGGCACACACTCCGGTTAAATGGATAAGCACAGGAAAGAACATGATCTTAGATGAAACGAGACGATTGTTGAAGAAAGCAACATCACAATGCCCAAGATAATTCAAAAAAGGGATTGATGGATTTAAAACATCTCATTATTAACAACATGTGAATCATGGAACATGAACACAAATTATCAAGAATGACATAATACCACCTCTAATGATATGGAAGAAAGAATTACACTCCAGATTGCAAGATGAAGAATGCATGGGCTCCTCTGAAAAGAATCTCGATGAACACTTCGAAAAGGAATTAAATCCTTTATAGAGCATCATGTAGAGCCTCCATGAATAACTCCGGTAAACAAAAAAATGATCAAACGGAAGGAAGGAGAAGTTGAAAACTCAAGTGAAACCTTGTAAAGATTTAGAAGGAGCTTCGCGACGAGATAATGCGGAAAAGCTAGGAACTCCGGAAAAGAAAAATGAAGCATCTTGAACT
>NW_021300716.1:0-1444 GCF_002162155.2 Triticum dicoccoides
GTGTCGATGGATTGTTACTGAACCCATCGGCCACCTCCTCATCTTTTCCCTGATAAAATAGCATGATATGTTCTAAAAATTCCAATGGACCCTTTATGTTCCCAAGGTCTGACCTTTACCTGATGACCATGACAATGCTTTCCCAAAGCATGACTGTGGTACTCCGAACCTCTTTAAAAACATTTGGAGGCGCAATGCTAAATGTTTCTTGATCACTTATCCAAACACTGTTGTATGGGTAACGTCATGAATTTCCTCCCCCCTTTACCTAAAAGGTAATCTACTACCTTGTCATGGATTTCATCCTCTGCTTGTCCTTGGGATTAATGTGCTCCTGATATTTGTGCTTAAACACATTTTCCTTTCCATTGTTTTGTTTTACCTTTCTTGTAATCTAACATGTCTGAGCAGAGATAAATCCATGCTTAAGTAAGCACCTCGGTGTACAACTCTATCAGTAAGACCCTGTTACTATTGCTGGTGACATTCCGGTAACCACCGATGGACGAGAACTTTGCCTATTGGTCCGCCTCGTCTTACGATCAGGAAAATGGTTCTCTTCGTCCCTCGCCCTTGGTACCAATGTTGTTGCCAACATAACTGACAGGCTATCCTCTGACATGCCTTGCTACCATGACCGTGCAATATGTCAGCGTCCTTCCTACTTTTGAACCACATGGTGGGCCCATAACCCACAGTTCCACAGGATCGAAACCTGACTCCTGTACATCCTTGATTTCAAAGTATCCTTTTTCACTTGCCTTTGTATGTAATTCATGAGCCACCTTCCTAGTGATCTATTCTAGTACCAGGCGCAATAATTTTGTTGTTGTTGCTCTGAACCCCTTTCACCTTTTGATTAGGCATCGAATGATTGCCTGCCCATTAAAACTTCCCATGGTACCTTCTTATTTTGCTCTCGATGTTTTCTTAAGTTTCAACTTGAGAGATACTTCTGCCACTTTCCCTGAATTGTTCACCAGATAAAAAAAAACCTATAAGGGTCAATTCTCCCAAAGTTACTTTTCTCTTCCCCACTAAAATCTCGGGACGAGATTTCTTGTAGTAGAGGAGATTTGTAACACCCCGGGTGACATGCTACAGTAAACTCCTATTAATGGTGCCACATCATCATAATTAAATATTTGCTAATCATCACTTTGTCCTAAACCGACCTCAAATTCAATTCCAAAAACAAGTCAAATTATTATTTCTTCAAACTGGCTAGGGAAAATGTTCGATGGGTTGAAAATATTCCCTAACTATTTGTCATGTAGGAGCCAACCTCTTTTGAATATTTACAGTGGTCGTAACCTATTTTAAAACTAAATCATTAGTATTTATTTGAACCTTTTCAACTTAAACAAATAGTTAAGTAGTTCAAAATAATTTGGAACTTTGTGTTCTGCTTCAAAACCTTGCCTAGTATTTATGTGCTAAATGG
>NW_021300717.1:0-1114 GCF_002162155.2 Triticum dicoccoides
ATATGTGATGTATGAGATTGATCATGTTCTTGTAATAGGATTCACGACTTGCATGTCGATGAGTATGACAACCGGTAGGAGCCATAGGAGTTGTCTTTATTTTTTGTATGACCTGCGTGTCATTGAAGAACGCCATGTAACTTACTTTACTTTATTGCTAAACGCGTTAGCCATAGAAGTAGAAGTAGTCGTTGGCGTGACAACTTCATGAAGACACGATGATGGAGATCATGATGATGGAGATCATGGTGTCATGCCGGTGACGATGATGATCATGGAGCCCCGAAGATGAAGATCAAAAGGAGCAAAATGATATTGGCCATATCATGTCACTATTTGATTGCATGTGATGTTTATCATGTTTATGCATCTTGTTTGCTTAGAACGACGATAGTAAATAAGATGATCCCTTACAACAATTTCAAGAAGTGTTCTCCCCTAACTGTGCACCGTTGCTACAGTTCGTCGCTTCTAAGCACCACGTGATGATCGGGTGTGATGGATTCTTACGTTCACATACAACGGGTGTAAGACAGTTTTACACATCGAAAACACTTAGGGTTAACTTGACGAGCCTAGCATGTGCAGACATGGCCTCGGAACACGGAGACCGAAAGGTCGAGCATGAGTCGTATAGTAGATACGATCAACATGAAGATGTTCACCGACGTTAACTAGTCCGTCTCACGTGATGATCGGACACGGGCTAGTTGACTCGGATCATGTGATCACTTAGATGACCAGAGGGATGTCTATCTGAGTGGGAGTTCATAAGATGAACTTAATTATCCTGAACATAGTCAAAAGACCTTTTGCAAATTATGTCGTAGCTCGCGCTGTAGTTCTACTGTTTAGATATGTTCCTAGAGAAAATTATAGTTGAAAGTTGATAGTAGCGATTATGCGATCAGTAGAAAGCTTATGTCCTTAATGCACCGCTCAGTGTGCTGAACCCCAAACGTCGTTTGTAGATGTTGTGAACATCGGACATACACGTCTTGATAACTACGTGATAGTTCAGTTAAACGGTTTAGAATTGAGGCACCAAAGATGTTTTTGAAACATCGCGAAACATATGAGATGTTTTGAGGGCTGAAATTGGGATTTCAGGCTC
>NW_021300718.1:0-1367 GCF_002162155.2 Triticum dicoccoides
TCATCTCCGTGGGCTTGCCCCGTCCTATTCGTCAAGAAGAAGGATGGTACGGACCGGATGGTTGTAGATTACCGACCTGTCAACTTGGTCACAATCAAGAACAAATACCCGCTTCCCAGGATCAACGACCTGTATGATCAGCTCGCTGGATCCTCAGTCTTCTCCAAGATGGATTTGAGGTTGGGCTACCATCAAATCAAAATCAGAAACGGGGACATTCCTAAAACGGCCTTTGTTACTCGTTACGGCCAATACGAGTACACCGTCATGTCCTTCGGTTTAACCAACGCTCCAGCCACCTTTTCTCGGTTAATGAACTCAATCTTCATGGAGTATTTGGATAAATTCGTCGTGGTTTACCTCGATGATATACTCATCTACTCCAAGAACGAGGAAGAACATGCCGAACATCTAAGGCTAGTGTTGCAGAAACTTTGAGAGCATCGCCTTTATGCCAAATTTTCTAAATGTGAATTCTGGTTGCCAGAAGTGACCTATCTGGGTCATGTAATATCTGGTAAAGGTATTTCTGTTAACCCTGAGCGAGTTCAAGCCGTCCTTAACTGGACTCCACCTGAATCGGTCAAGCAAGTTCGGAGTTTTCTGGGCTTAGCGAGCTATTGTCGTCGCTTTGTCGAGAACTTCTCCAAAGTTGCCAAACCTCTAACCGAACTCCTCAAGAAAGATAAGAAGTTCGAATGGACTCCACAATGTGAGCACAGCTTTCAGGAACTGAAAAGACGCCTGACTTCTGCTCCCGTGCTGGTACCGCCAGACTTCTCCAAGGACTTTGTTATCTACTGCGACGCCTCGCGACAAGGACTAGGTTGCATTCTCATGCAAGATCGACACGTAATTGCCTACGCTTCACGGCAATTGCACCCACATGAGGAGAATTATCCTACTCATGATCTAGAGCTTGCAGCCGTAGTCTATGCACTTAAGACCTGGCAACATTACCTCCTCGGTAATCGTTGCGAAATATTCACTGATCACCAAAGTCTGAAGTATATTTTCACCCAACCGGATTTGAATCTCAGGCAGAGACGTTGGGTTGAATTGATCACCGACTTCGACTTAGGAATAACCTACACCCCAGGGAAAGCCAACGTCATGGCTGATGCGCTAAGTCGTAAATCTTATTGTAACAACCTGATGTTACAACAAAGTCAACCGCTTCTCCATGAGGAATTTCGGAAGCTTAACCTTCATATTGTTCCTCAAGGTTTTCTCTCCACCTTGGTGGCAAAACCTACCCTTACGGATCAAATTATCAAAGCACAGAAGGTAGATCCGGGAATCTCCCGCATCAAGAGGAACATTCAGAAAGGAATTGCGAATTGTTTCTCCATTAATGATCAAGGAGT
>NW_021300719.1:0-969 GCF_002162155.2 Triticum dicoccoides
AGAAAGTTTATAATTTTTGTGACCTAAAAGCAAAAAGAAATCACTAAAAAACTGTAAGTATTTAGTTGTAAGTAGAAATAAAAAATAAATAGAAAAAAAATTCTATTTTTATAGTAAAGTTATTTATAAACTAGTGTTCACACAAATTTTTAAAAATTCAAATTTAAACTATTTAAAATTTAAAACTAATGGCACTAACAGAAAGTTTATAATTTTTGTGACCTAAAAGCAAAAAGAAATCACTAAAAAACTGTAAGTATTTAGTTTTAAGTAGAAATAAAAAAATAAAAACCAAAAAAATATAGAAATAAAAAAGAAAAAACCAAAAAAATGCCTCCTACTGGGCCTCCACGGCCTGAATACGACTAGAAACCCTACATGGGCCAGGATTCAGGCCCGCAGAAGGCCCAATAGGCCCACAGGCAGTAGCAAGTTTAGGCCCGAAAGCCTGCATTAGAGAGGAGCTCGAATGGGTAGGAACACCAGCGCTTATAAACCAGTGCCAGCGCCCTTCAGCTAGCGATGTGGGACTAAACTTTTGGGCTCGGGGTAGCAAAGGCCATTGGTCCCAGTTGGTGGCACCAACCGGGACTAAAGGGGGCATTGGTCCCGGTTGGTGGCACCAACCGTGACCAATGCCCCCCTTTAGTCCCGGTTGGTTCCACCAACCGGGACCAAAGGCCGCCGCTTCCCACCCTTTGGGCTGCTGAAAATTGGCCTTTGGTCCTGGTTCGTGGCACCAACCGGGACCAATGCTCCGTCTATATAAGACACACTTGTGAGAATTTTGGTTCAGTTTCTTCGATCCCGCCCCGACGTCGCCGCCAGGCTGCCCCTGTGCTCGCCTCGCCATCGCCGCCATTGCCCCTGCCCCGCCACCGAGCGCGCCCTGCCTCGCCGTCATCGCCGGCCGCCCGTCCACTGCCCCCGAGCACCCCCTGCGCCGCCGAGCCCATCCGCCCCCGAGCA
>NW_021300720.1:0-1399 GCF_002162155.2 Triticum dicoccoides
TGGTCAGAGACCGGGGAAAGACAATTCTTTGGCCCGGATATGATTCAGGAAGCAGAAGAACAAGTTCGTATCGTTCGTGAAAAGTTGAAAACAGCCCAATCTCGTCAAAAGAGTCAATATGACCGAAAACATAAGGCTATGACTTTCGAGGTTGACGAGAAGGCTTATCTTCGGGTCACCCCTCTGAAGGGAACCCATCGCTTCGGTATCAAAGGCAAATTGGCTCCTCGTTACATTGGACCTTTTCGCATTCTTGCCAAACGAGGAGAAGTTGCCTACCAGTTGGAACTACCTCCGCACCTCTCCAGAGTCCACGATGTCTTCCACGTTTCTCAACTCAGGCGTTGCTTCTCGGATCCTATCCGTGAAGTGGACCACGAAACGCTTGATCTCCAAGATGATCTTACATATCGAGAGTACCCCATTCGTATCCTCGATCAAGCTGAACGTACCACGCGACGTCATAATATCAAGTTTCTCAAGGTTCAATGGTCGCACCATTCCGAGGATGAAGCAACTTGGGAAAGGGAGGATCGTCTTCGACTCGAGTATCCCGCCTTTTTCCCGGAGGAACCCAAATCTCGGGACGAGATTCTTTTGAGTGGGGGTGAGTTGTCACACCCTAGCTAGTCATGCATTAGAGTGTTGCATCATGTTTACTCTTTCATCAGAAACTTGAAATGGGGATCTGTGAAACCCTCAGAACCATTTTGAAAATGACCTAAATAAAAATTTCTCCAAAAGGGTCCAAGAAAATGCTCATGTTGCTCTCTGAAAATATTGGACAGAGATAAAAATAAAACCAATATTTTTAGTGGCTCATGGACATTTATTTTGGGCATTTGGAATAAATGCATAAATATTTGCATTGGAAATATATTAATTATATATATTAATATATGCCCAAATATTATGCCAATTATAAAAGAGCTCTGGAATAATATAAATAGCTCCTGCAAAAATTGGCATAAGTTAAATAAATGATTTAATATATTATTTAAATCAAAACAAATGTCAGAAATTAAAAAACAGAAAAATATATAACAGGAGGAGCTTACCTGGGCTCCTCCACTGTGCGGCCCAGCCAGCTGGCCGGCCCAGCCAGCAGCGGCCCAGCCCACCACTGCAGCTCTCCGTCGTCTTCCTTCCCTCGCCCCGAAGCTGCTGCGTGCTCGCGCGCGCACGGCCGCGCGGCCACCTCCTGCTTGCCGACGCGCTCCTGGCCGCGTGGACGACTCCCGCAGGCCGTCCCGATCCCCCCCTGCTCTCTCTCACTCTCCCCCGGCTCTCCCCTCCTCTCCCTCGCTCTCTCTCTCGCCCGGCCGAACACCACCGTCGCCGCCGTTCGCCTTAGCCGCTGTCTCCGACCACCCCTCGCTCCCCCGACTAGCTCAGGAGC
>NW_021300721.1:0-1109 GCF_002162155.2 Triticum dicoccoides
TGAAGGTTGCAAGTCTTCAAACCACAGAATTCTTCGCACATGTGCATGACTGACTTGCGATGATTCCAGAGGAAGCAACATTGACTTTCTCGAGTCCACGGCGGCAACTTGCATCAAATGCACATGAACTAGAGGAAGTCACTTCTTTCATCAAACAAATACTTCATGAGCTAGCATGAAGAAAATGCTTTCAAAGTTTCCAACACTAGCTTAATGTCCAACAAAATCACGGAGGAGATAAGGATGTTGTCAATGGGCTCAACAACAATTCATCTGGGTTTCCTTTTAAGAGGAATTCCATAGTTAAGTGAACAAGTGATAGCATTGGTCAGACCCAAAAGATATAATGGTGTATGCTCGAGGGATCAACCACGAGTAAGACAACATTACGAATATTGTTGGTTCTGGTCTGATTGGATGATAGCCCATACTCAATCAAAGGTTTGGGTAAGATAATAGATCCAACAATTTTTCACGAGGACCAATTGATGAAGATATCATCTTCCTTCAACACACACGCACACACAAAAAGATATCCCTTAACATGAACTAAGTCGGACAAGCTTTTATCTTCCAACTCTCCAAGTTGTTGTTTAGCTTATCCAGCTAGCTCAGGGTATCCAACACGGATTCTTGGAGAAGGGGTGGTTTACAGGAATAAACCAACTTGATCACGAATTCAACATAGCGGTCAGGTGACAACCTGGTAATACTCCTGAGAAGATATTCAGAAAATCACGAACCACCGGTATGTTACTAAGCTCGAGAACAATCTTGCTTTTCAGGGCAAGACGATATGATCAATAGAGCAAGGATTTGAAATAATCCTAACTCATCGATCGAGGAGTGAACCAGGAGAATGGACTAGGTAGCACGATCAATCTTAGAATGATGATTCATACCAACACGCTAAGAATGAAATTATTACCCTTTAACTACCAAGCAACGAGGTTGCTGGGAGTATTGATTTCACACATCACAATTCATTTGTCGGTATTCCGGTTGCATCAACACGAAACCGAGGAATGAATAATGATGGCGAGAGTATCACTAAATCAAGAATTCATATGATGGTGTGCAATTCCTATAACAATCCCGATATAAAAGAT
>NW_021300722.1:0-1037 GCF_002162155.2 Triticum dicoccoides
GACGTACTCGATTGTTTCGACGATCCGGCCGAGGGCTAAAATAAGAAAGAGTCGCGCGCGTTAGTACACACATATTTATTCAAATCAGTTAGTTTGTATCACCAGAGGCTCAATGTATATATATACCTCGGCGCCGGAGGTGGTTGCTACTTCCATTTGAAGATCGTCGTTTATCGATGTTTGTTCGGCATCATCTTGCTGACGGCGCCCTTCATCTTCACCGTCAAGGTTCAGATAAGAAGAGATATCATCTTCTTCTTCTCCGGTCGGCACATATAGAATATCGCCGTTTATGATGCCGAACATATGTGCTTCACCGTCCGGATCATAGTTGTCCATAATCGGGTCAGCTCTATCGTCCGCCATTATGTCAGTCCTGAAAACATGTAGTAAAAACAAATTAATTAAGTGAAGAAGGGGGGCGGTGGCGGCGGCGGTGGCGAAAGGAGGGGGCGAGGAAGGGGTGGGAGAGGGTGTCGCGGTAGAGCGCGAGACGGGGCGGCAGACGACGGCGTCACGGAGAGGGGAGGCGAGGACAACACATTTATAACCCTCGCCGTCCCCTCTCGATCCCTAAAAAAACACTGCGCGCATCGCCGCCCGCCTCGCCGCCCCTCTCCGTATAAACAAATTGTCCGAACAGAGCTTGGAGTAGAGTGGCTAGGGTTTGGCCAGGGATGCGGATGGAGACGAATATATGTGGGGTCGGGATGGCCCATGTGCAGGGCGGGGGGTGCTGGCCACACTCTTTTTTCTTTTCTTTTTCATTTCATTTCATTTTTTCTTTTCCTGTTTTTATCCTTTTCATCTTTAAAACAATTCAGTATATCAAAATATAGCAATGAAAAAAGATATTTGAGAAATCATAAAATGTATGTGAATTCAAAAAAATGAATCATAAAATGTTCATGAATACAAAAATATTGTGATTTTCTTCTTCCTTTTTTTTTCTTCTTTCTTTTTTTCTTCTTTCTTTTTTTCTTCTGTTGTTTTCTTCCTTTTTCCTTTTTTCTTCCTTTTTCTTGTTTTTCTTCTGT
>NW_021300723.1:0-2209 GCF_002162155.2 Triticum dicoccoides
CGTCAACCAGATTCTAGAAGACATGCTTCGAGCCTCTGTTATCTCATTCGGGATGGACTGGGAGAAGTGCCTTCCATTTGCCGAATTCGCTTACAACAACAGCTATCAATCTAGCTTGGGTAAAGCCCCTTTTGAAGTTCTCTATGGACGACGGTGTCGAACACCCCTTAACTGGTCAGAGACCGGGGAAAGACAATTCTTTGGCCCGGATATGATTCAGGAAGCAGAAGAACAAGTTCGTATCGTCCGTGAAAAGTTGAAAACAGCCCAATCTCGTCAAAAGAGTCAATATGACCGAAAACATAAGGCTATGACTTTCGAGGTTGACGAGAAGGCTTATCTTCGGGTCACCCCTCTGAAGGGAACCCATCGTTTCGGTATCAAAGGCAAATTGGCTCCTCGTTACATTGGACCTTTTCGCATTCTCACCAAACGAGGAGAAGTTGCGTACCAATTGGAACTACCTCCGCACCTCTCCAGAGTCCACGATGTCTTCCACGTTTCTCAACTCAGGCGTTGCTTCTCGGATCCTATCCGTGAAGTGGACCACGAAACGCTTGATCTCCAAGATAATCTTACATATCGAGAGTACCCCATTCGTATCCTCGATCAGGCCGAACGTACCACCCGACATCATAATATCAAGTTTCTCAAAGTTCAATGGTCGCACCATTCGGAGGATGAAGCAACCTGGGAAAGGGAGGATCGTCTTCGACTTGAGTATCCCGCCTTCTTCCGGAGGAACCCAAATCTCGGGACGAGATTCTTTTGAGTGGGGGTGAGTTGTCACACCCTAGCTAGTCATGCATTAGAGTGTTGCATCATGTTTACTCTTTCATCAGAAACTTGAAATGGGGATCTGTGAAACCCTCTGAATCATTTTGATAATGACCCAAATAAAAATTTCTCCAAAAGGGTCCAAGAAAATGCTCATGTTGCTCTCTGAAAATATTGGACAGAGATAAAAATCAAACCAATATTTTTAAGAGCTCATAGGTATTTATTTTGGGCATTTGGAATTAATGCATAAATATTTGCATTGGAAATATATTAATTATATATATTAATATATGTCCAAATATTATGCCAATTATAAAGGAGCTCTGGAATAATATATCTAGCTCCTGCAAAAATTGGCATAAGTTAAATAAATGATTTAATATATTATTTAAATCGAAACAAATGTCAGAAATTAGAAAACAGAAAAATAAATAACAGGAGGAGCTTACCTGGGCTCCTCCCTGTGCGGCCCAGCCAGCTGGCCGGCCCAGCAAGCCAGCCCAGCCCACCACCGCCGTCGTCCTCCTGGCGCCAGTCGGCCAGGCGTGTGGCCGGCGCGCGCGCACGGCCGGAGCGCCACGCCACCAGCTCGTCTGCCTGCCTCCCCCGCCAGCGCGACGCCGCGATGCTTCTTCTCGGTGCCGCCCCGATCCCCTGGCCTTATCCCCCCTCTCTCCCGTGCTGCTCCCTCTCTCTCTCTCACGGCCGAACACCACCATCGCCGCCGTTCGCCATAGCAGCCGTCACCGGCCACCCCTCGCTCCCCCGACTAGCTCAGGAGCTCCGCCTCGACCCCCTCTTCCTCCCCACCGCTCCACGGCCCTCCGGAAGCCCTGCATCGCCGCCCACGTCGCCGTTCCCCTCCTCGGCCACCGGAGATCATCGCCGTCGATTCGCCGTCTCCAGCGCGTCCCCGAGCCCGCTTCAACGCCCACTGCAACCGCGGTGAGCTCCGCCACCGTTTCCCCCTCTTTTCCCCCTCGTTCCCTCACCGTAGCCTCCTCCCCACCACGGCCGAACCTCCGCCGCCGCCGAGCTCGCCGTCGACGCAGCTCCGGTGACCATTTGGTCACCCCGGCGAGTCCAACAAGTTCGTAAGGCCCCGTAGAGCATCCCTAGCGCCTCGCTTAGCTCGCCTTCGAGCTCCAACCCCGTTTCCGCGCACGACCGAACTCCGGCGGCCGCAGCCGAGCTCGCCGCCGTCGACTCCGGCCACCCCAGGCCCAGCCACGGCCACCGTCCGACGCGCCATCGAGCTAGCTATCCAACGCACCTAGCCGCACGCCGTTTGGAGCACCACAGAGGAAACCCGAGGCCCCTGTACGCCGCGGACCTCGCCGGCGACTAACCGCCGGCGGGTTTGACTTGTCCGACCTGGGGTTTGACCCCCCCAGGGTCACTGACGCGTGGGCCCCATCGGCCAGGTGGT
>NW_021300724.1:0-2218 GCF_002162155.2 Triticum dicoccoides
TCATTTTGGAGGAAAAAATGCTAAGTATAGGTCATTTTAGAGCTAGCCTAGGTTAAATAGGTCATTTTGGAGCTAAGTAAGGTTATTATGTCATTTTGGAGCTAGCTAAGCATATGAAGTAATTTAGGACCTAAAATATGTCATTTCTTAAGCATATTATATAATTTTAGAGCTAGCTAAGCATATTAAGTCATTTTGGAGGAAAGGATGCTAAGAATAGGTCATTTCAGAGCTATCCTAGGTTAAATATGTCATTTTTAAGCTAGCTAAGCATATTAAGTCATTTTGGGGGAAAAATGCTAAGTATAGGTCATTTTAGAGCTATCCTAGGTTAAATATGTCATTTTGGAGCTAATTAAGCTTATTATGTCATTTTTGAGCTAGCTAAGAATATTGAGTCATTTTGGAGGAAAAAAATGCTAACTATGGGTCATTTTAGAGCTAGCCTAGGTTAAGTAGGTCATTTTGGAGCTAAGTATGGTTATTATGTCATTTTGGAGCTAGCTAAGCATATGAAGTCATTTAGGACCTAAAATATGTCATTTCTTAAGCATATTATATCATTTTAGAGCTAGCTAAGCATATTAAGTCATTTTGGAGGAAAAAATGCTAAGTGTAGGTCATTTTAGAGCTATCCTAGGTTAAATATGTCATTTTTAAGCTAGCTAAGCATATTAAGTCATTTTGGAGGAAAAAATGCTAAGTATAGGTCATTTTAGAGCTATCCTAGGTTAAATATGTCATTTTGGAGCTAATTAAGCTTATTATGTAATTTTTGAGCTAGCTAAGCATATTGAGTCATTTTGGAGGAAAAAATGCTAAGTATAGGTAATTTTAGAGCTAGCCTAGGTTAAATAGGTCATTTTGGAGCTAAGTAAGGTTATTATGTCATTTTGGAGCTAGCTAAGCATATGAAGTCATTTAGGACCTAAAATATGTCATTTCTTAAGCATATTATATCATTTTAGAGCTAGCTAAGCATATTAAGTCATTTTGGAGGAAAGGATGCTAAGTATAGGTCATTTTAGAGCTATCCTAGGTTAAATATGTCATTTTTAAGCTAGCTAAGCATATTAAGTCATTTTGGAGGAAAAATGCTAAGTATAGGTCATTTTAGAGCTATCCTAGGTTAAATATGTCATTTTGGAGCTAATTAAGCTTATTATGTAATTTTTGAGCTAGCTAAGCATATTGAGTCATTTTGGAGGAAAAAATGCTAAGTATAGGTCATTTTAGAGCTAGCCTAGGTTAAATAGGTCATTTTGGAGCTAAGTAAGGTTATTATGTCATTTTGGAGCTAGCTAAGCATATGAAGTCATTTAGGACCTAAAATATGTCATTTCTTAAGCATATTATATCATTTTAGAGCTAGCTAAACATATTTAGTCATTTTGGAGGAAAGGATGCTAAGTATAGGTCATTTTAGAGCTATCCTAGGTTAAATATGTCATTTTAAGCTAGCGAAGCATTTAAGTCATTTTGGAGGAAAAATGCTAAGTATAGGTCATTTTAGAGCTATCCTAGGTTAAATATGTCATTTTGGAGCTAATTAAGCTAATTATGTAAGTTTTGAGGTAGCTAAGCATATTGAGTCATTTTGGAGGAAAAAAATGCTAAGTATGGTCATTTTAGAGCTAGCCTAGGTTAAATAGGTCGTTTTGGTGCTAAGTAAGGTTATTATGTCATTTTGGAGCTAGCTAAGCATATGAAGTCATTTAGGACCTAAAATATGTCATTTCTTAAGCATATTCTATCATTTTAGAGCTAGCTAAGCATATTAAGTCATTTTGGAGGAAAGGATGCTAAGTATAGGTCATTTTAGAGCTATCCTAGGTTAAATATGTCATTTTTAAGCTAGCTAAGCATATTAAGTCATTTTGGAGGAAAAAATGCTAAGTATAGGTCATTTTAGAGCTATCCTAGGTTAAATATGTCATTTTTGGAGCTAATTAAGCTTATTATGTAAGTTTTGAGCTAGCTAAGCATATTGAGTCATTTTGGAGGAAAAAATGCTAAGTATAGGTCATTTTAGAGCTAGCCTAGGTTAAATAGGTCATTTTGGAGCTAAGTAAGGTTATTATGTCATTTTGGAGCTAGCTAAGCATATGAAGTCATTTAGGACCTAAAATATGTCATTTCTTAAGCATATTATATCATTTTAGAGCTAGCTAAGCATATTTAGTCATTTTGGAGGAAAGGATGCTAAGTATAGGTCATT
>NW_021300725.1:0-3777 GCF_002162155.2 Triticum dicoccoides
CGTTCCTCGTCGTCGTTTTCTTTGGGTGTGTCCACCATGTATACATCATATGATGAAGTGGGCGTCCAGTGCCCTGTGGGCAGTGGCTCCTGTTCGTATCCTGCATCATCATCCATACCATCGATGTCTTCGGAGTCGAAGGCGAGCATGTCGGTCAAATCGTCGACAGTGGCTACTAAGTGGGCGGGCGGCGAATTTCTTCGCCGTCCGCACCCCGATCTGGCCGGCCATAGTTCGGCCAGGACTTTCCTGACAAGGAGAGAGACCTTAATGAGTTCAGTATGTCGCCAAAGGGCGAGTGTTGAAGGATATCCGCGGAGGTGAACTCCATGATCGGCGCACAGTTGGATTCGACAGGCACGGGCGCAGGCGGTTCGGAGTCCGTGGCCGGGGAAGAATCCGGCAGTTCGGCGTCAGGGCTCCCGTGAAGGGTAAGGTCGATACTCGGCTCGATCGCCGCTGAGAATGCGGCCTCCGTGGCGGGGTCTATCCACCCGTCCATGGATGGCGCAATTGGCTCCGAATTGAGGGTCAGGGCGGTTGCCGGTGCGATCCCCTGAACACTGTCCGGTGGTAGAGCTAAATCACGCTCATCGTGACCGTGCGGCGCACTCGGTAGGGGCTTGAATCCGTCGAAGATCAAGTCTCCGCGGATGTCGGCCGTGTAGTTTAAGCTTCCAAACCTGACCTGATGGCCAAGGGCGTAACTCTCGATCTGCTCCAGATGGCCAAGCGAGTTGGCCCGCAGTGCGGAGCCGCCAGATACAAAGATCTGTTCAAGGAGAAAAGTCTCACCCCGGACTGCATCGCTATCGATGATCGAAGGAGCCATCAAGCCTAATGATGACGACACAGAGGAACTCCCAATGAAAGCACCAATGTCGGTGTCAAAACCGGCAGATCTTGGGTAGGGGGTCCCGAACTGTGCGTCTAGGCAGATGGTAACAGGAGGCAGGGGACATGATGTTTACCCAGGTTCATGCCCTCTTGATGGAGGTAATACCCTACGTCCTACTTGATTGTTCTTGATAATATGAGTAGTACAAGAGTTGATCTACCACGAGATCAGAGAGGCTAAACCCTAGAAGCTAGCCTATGGTATGATTGTTGTTGTTGGTCCTACGGACTAAAACCTCCGGTTTATATAGACACCGGAGGGAGCTAGGGTTACATAGAGTCGGTTACAAGGAAGGAGATCTACATATCCGTACTACCAAACTTGCCTTCCACGCCAAGGAGAGTCCCATCCGGACACGGGACAAAGTCTTCAATCTTGTATCTTCATAGTCCAATAGTCCGGCCAAAGGATATAGTCTGGCTGTTCGGACACCCCCTAATCCAGGACTCCCTCAACGACAGTGAGGGAACCCAAAAGTCATGTCTTGATGTAGTGTTCGAGTTACTGGCCACTACTGCTGGCACAAGCTCTTCGAACTCGCTGCCTGAATCAGTTCGTCTTCTTGAGTCTCAACTTCAAGTTGAAAGACATCGATCAGATGTGCTGCGACAGGAAGCTGAAGGACTCAGGAAGTCCCTGCAGAATTCAGATGCATATTTTCTGGTGCAATAGCAAGCACTGGAGGACTTAAGCGCCAAACAAGAGAAAGTTAATAAGCTTGCTAAGCATCTTGCCAGCATTATTTGTACCCAGGATATTGTTTCTTGAGAACTTCTGAAGTGGTTTCAGTTCTGGATTTGTTTTGCTGCAGCGTTTATTTGCACTGGTTGCCAACTTTGACAACCAGTGTATATGATATGCTGCTTTGTTCCCTATATTTGCACTGGTGGCGAACTTTGATGCCCGGTGGATGTAATATGTGTAATAGCCGTGATAGCCTAGCGTTAGTTGCTTGCTTATTTATTTCCTTGTTGTCTTGTTTATTTGTTTGCTTGTAGTCATTGCAGTTCTTTTTCTGCGGTTAGCTAGTGGCTGCAATAACCTATTTTTTAAAACTAGGCCACAATAACCATGGGCTAATATTTACTGTAGTGACACTGGGCCTCCTACTGCCGTAGAAACAGTGGGCCTTCTACGGGCCGTAGAAACAATGGGCCTTCTACGGGCCGTAGAAACAATGGGCCTTCTGCGGGTCGTATCACCAATGGGCCTTATACGGGCCGTATGATCGATTGGCCAAACATGGGCCAAACAGACCACATTATGGTTGTAAACGGGCTAGAGTTGGAATCGTCCGTTCATGGGCCGACCATAATGGGCCATCGTTAATAGGCCGTATTTGATGACGCTATGAAAACGGCCCAACGTATTAACGGACCACAAACGGGCCGACTGTAGCCACGGGCTGAATTTGGCCCACAAGTAGAATATGACAGTAACGGGCCGTAAGTAAACGAATGCTAGAAATGAGCCCAAGAATAAATGGGCTCTGAGAAGACCGAAAGATAACATGGGCTGGAAATGGCCCAACGGAATAACGGGCCGTTAATGGGTATAAAGTGATACATTGTTCATTACGGGCCAGTTTCACGATGGGCTGTTAATGGGTGTAAAGTGATACACTATTCATTACGGGCCAGTTTCACCACGGGTCGTTAATAGGCCAAGAGTTACATAGGGCCTCATATGGGCCGAAAGACGTCATGGGCATACATGGGCCAGAAGTGAAAATGGGCTAGAATCATATTGGGTGGCCCAGATGACGCTACTAGGCCGAATTCGGATAGGGCGTAACGGGCCTTGGGTTAGCGGGCTGTAAATGGGCTATATGCGAACATGCCGTTTACAGGCTTTGCATGGGCCGGCCTGCCACCTTTTGACCAAGTCAAACGGGCCGTCCTTTCACAGGAATGGGCCTCTGTTGGGCCGTGCCACGTGTCGACGTATCATAGGCGCCTTTTGTCCAATGAGTGGATGACATCTGTCCCAATGATGAGCCGACACGTGTTTCCTCCATCCAATGATGATTTTACACATGGAAAATCCCCATTGGTCGGGGCTGTTAACGGGTTATCGGATCCAAAACCCGACCCGATAGCTTAATGGCGTTCCGTTATGGTGGATGCCACGTGTCGGTCACCCTTGACGAAAGCACTTCTGTGACATGCGATTTATCGTCATGGAAGTGGACACTTCCGTGATGATAATTTTGGTAATGTCATGGAACACTTCTACGACAGCACATGTATGACTATCTTGATTCTGTCATAAAATCGTCATGGATGTACATGCATGACAGAAAATGCGACCTACTGTGACAAACACGTATCATCACGGAAGTGTATTTTTTTGTAGTGAAGCCAACTCAAGACCACAAGGTAAGTATATGCATCACAATCATGTGTATGAGAAATTCTTGCTGATGTACATACTGTTTGCAAGAAGGACTCATGAGCATGAAGGTACATTTCTCATATTCACATCATTTGCTCTGATGCATATAGCCAAGATACATGTAACACATTGCTTACTCTGTCATGTTTATGCATTCACATGCTTCTATATTCCATATTCACTTGATTGCATACATGTAGGGGGAGCCCATGCATGTTACATGTCTTTCCAAAGCTTTACTTACTATTCTCTATATCTTTATCTAAAGCTTTGATGTATGTTGTCATCAATTACCAAAAAGGGGGAGATTGAAAGCACAAGTGCTCCCTAGGTGGTTTTGGTAATTAATGACAACATATCTCTTGTTGGACTAACACTTTTACCTAGTATGTTTCAAATAAGTTCAACAATGAAGTGTCATGGACTAGAGGATGTGGAACCCCTTCAAGATGCTAAGGACAAAGGATTGGCTCAAGCTCCAAGCT
>NW_021300726.1:0-2355 GCF_002162155.2 Triticum dicoccoides
TAAGGACACAATCAACCACGTGCAAGGATCAAGCGATATGATGCAATGATGATATGCTATGCGGGATGCGATGCGGGATGCAAAATGCAAGATATGACAGGAAATGCATTAACCTGGCCTCAACTTGGAAAACCAAGTGTGCCACTGGAAAGATGAGATGAAATCGCTTGAAAACGATATAAAGAACGCCGGAATCGGAGTTACGGTTTGGAAATGGCAAGCGATTCAAATATGACACCGGTCTGCGATTTATAGCAAGTAGGCATCTAAATGCAATGAGATGAACATGCTACAGCATTCAAACATGGCATCAAAATACATGGCAGGGAAGCATTCAAGATGCTTAACAAAAGTCTAGCACTGAGCTACGGCCAAATCATCCATTAGCAGGTTCAAACAAGCATGGCAAAAACGCAAATGGTAAAACAGATCTCAGACTTAGTGAAATTAACACTTGTCTGGAATTTCAGATCATATAGCCCTCTTCGGAGCAACAAAACAATATGCTACAGGACCCAAACATGACAAAGAAAGACATTGCATGGAGCTACTCAACAAGCTTAACAAAAGTCCCTTAGTGACCTTGAGCCAAAAGGGATCACAAAATATACTAACAAGCACACGAACATAGCAAAAACATAATCAGTTTTCAGACTTAGTGAAAACTGGGACATGCTGAAACATAACTCACGAAGGCATGTTTACGAGCTCGATGCACTCACCACGGTGCAAATCATGGCAGGAAAAGCATACATCCCTTAAGAAGGCACAAAATTCAAGCTAGACATGGCAAGAACAATGGCACAGCATGCATGGATCAACTACAATAACATCGGCAAAATCGCAAACAAGTTGACGAACTGCCCAGATTCGCAATGAAGCAAAAGTAGAGCTCGATTGACTCAAGCTAGGTTGCTCCATAATTGCAAACAAAGACATGGATGGATAGAGCACTACAATATTAACAAAACTCCCTTACTGATCATCCTCAAAAGAGGCACGTATCACTAGGAAACAACAAGAACATATGGCATCATGAGATAAACAGCTCCAGGACTTAGTGAAATTACTAAGTCCCTAAAAACAGAATTAGCAAGTGCACCACTTTGCAAGCTTGCACAAGTCACCACACACAACCTAAAAAATACATGGTTTGCACCTCTGGAGAGATGACAAAACCCTTAGCAAAACACATGTAGAACTCACGGGCATAGCATGCACACATTAATCATGGCAAAAATGACAAAAGTCTAAGATGAAGTAGCAGATCTGACAATTAACTCAAGTAGCCCTCTTCTAACAGCATTTCGGGCATCAAGATGAGCTCAAATGAAAATGATGCAATGGAATAAAATGATGTACTCTCTGAGGTGAACATTTTGATATGCTATATGCATGAATCGGAGCTACGGATGCAAAGTTACGGAGCCGCGAACAGAGGCACTTGGATCTGCAATTTCGGCAGTTAGCAAAAAAAACACCTCCTAGGGTTTTACTGTAGCCGTCTTGGATCTGGATCGGGGCGCGCCTCTCGAGGTGGATCCGAGCTCGCCGGCGGGCTGGTCGGCGACAATGGCCGGAGGCGGCCGGAGTTAGAGGGGGGAAGGGGCCGGGGCGGCGCCGGCTTGCGGAGCGGCGGAGGAAGCTCGCCGGCCTCGGGCGAGCACGCGGCGGGGCGGAGGAGGTCCGGGCAGCCGGCGCAGGGCGGAGCAGGCGGCGGTGCGGGGCGGAGCAGGCGGCGGCGCGGACGGCTCGACGGAGGAGGGACGCGGGCGCGCGGGCACCGCTGCGGGCCGGGGAGGGTCGGCGATGGGCCTCGCGGGCCCTAGCGGCGCGGTGAACTGGGGACCGGGCGGCGGCGAATGAGGCGGCGACATGTGGCTGCGCCGGCGAGCAGCGGACACGTCCGGCCGGACGGAAATTCGTCCGCCGACGCGTGAAGACGAAGGGGACTAGGGTTTCGAGACTGGATCCGCGAATTTGGAATGGGGGAGGTATATATAGGCATAGAGGGAGCTAGGGGAGTCCAAATGAGGTGCGGTTTTCGGCCACGCGATCGTGATCGAATGCTCTAGATGATGGAGCAGAGTTTGGTGGGTTTTGGGCCAAATTGGAGGGGTGTTGGGCTGCAACACACACGAGGCCTTTTCGGTCCCTCGGTTAACCGTTGGAGTATCAAACAAGTCCAAATGGTACGAAACTTGACAGGCGGTCTACCGGTAGTAAACCAAGGCCGCTTGGCAAGTCTCGGTCCAATCCGGAAATGTTTAATCCCCACACATGAAAGAAAGCTAGAAATGACCACCGGAGGAGAACGAAGCGCCGGAATGCAAAACGGACAACGGGGAAAAAGCT
>NW_021300727.1:0-1423 GCF_002162155.2 Triticum dicoccoides
TTTTTTGCATTATTTAGCTATTGTTCGATGTATGAATGAATGCATGGATGGATTTTGGATGTTGTTAGGTTGCTAGATGGATGAATGTTGTATATGTATCTTAGATGGATGGAGGAATCTTGGCAAAATGAGTTATTTTGCTACGGTTAGGTTGCTAGATGGATGAATCTCGGCAAAATGAATTATCATAGTTAAAAAAGCAACTTGAGTCACTTAGTTCATAAAATTGTTAACGAAGATTTTATTTTCAGTTTGTGATGTTGTTAAGTAGCTATGTGAGATGTGCTTCAAATTTGGGATACGATAAGCGGTTATTTCATCATGATGATCTTGCTAAAAAAATTGATGTGTCAATGCTTAATGTGAGGTGATGACCTAAAATGCGATATGATAAGTGCTTCCAAATTTGACAGTTGACAAAATATGATTTTTCTTTATAGTTTAAAGTGTCAATGCTTAATGTGATGTGATGACCTAATTTTTTTCACTCGGTGTAAATAACAGGATTTGTGGTGTTCCATCTTCGTGGAGTGATCGCAGCAACTCTATAGAGTTCTTGATGAGCACAAGGCCAGAGCCGACGTGGTCTTACTTGCGTCTGCAAAGAAGAAAGCTCGTCAGTTGCAGTACGAGGTGCGTTGGGTTGCCGTCTCACAGTACTACCACATCTACCTGCAACAAAAGATGACCAAAACTCAAGCACAGAGGCAAAAAATTACCATGAGCAGGGAGCAGTTCATGATGGTAACTATTACTGACTTTTCATTGTTTCAAGGAGTCAACTATATGTTTCGTGCTCACATGTCATGCTTCCAAAATTTGCATAGGTTGTTCCTCGTTGGTGCTATGGAAGGCATGACGGATGGGCGTGTTTGGTGGATAGGTGGGTCGGTGACGATCCAGAGTTTGTTGCCAAGAGCAACAAGGCCCGGGCTAACCATGGAAAAGACGGGACACACGACCAAGGAAACAGGAACCACTGGGGCTTCAAGGCCATGAAGGTATATCTATATGAAAGATGCATTTTGGTTCTTCTTTACCGTCATGTTCTTATGTATGGCTAACTTCTGTTTGACGTTGCAGGAGGACAAGTTGCAGAGGCCGCTCTCAGACATGGAGTCGTGGAAGCTGGCCCGCGAGCGGAGTGATCGCAAGGAGGGCGAGAGCCAGTACTACGGCAACACCGAGAAACACCTGCAGTCTTACACTCAGAACTATCAGAAGTTGCATCCGGATGTTCCCGTTCCTGAGGTCGCCCAGTCTCAGATCGACGACACGGCGGTGGTGGCCATCCAGGGTAAGTCCCATGGCCGGTATCCGTGTTTCGATGGCTTGGTCACTCCGTCGATCTCGTACACACGGCTTCGAGCTACCAACCCGAGCCCGTTAGAGAGTACGGGGCGTTCGCAGCCTCCCTTAGTCC
>NW_021300728.1:0-1833 GCF_002162155.2 Triticum dicoccoides
CTAACTTTTCCAAAGTTTCCTAACTAGACACGTTATAAACGGGCATGTACCGATAGCACGTTATCTCTACTCCTAATGGAGCAGTTGGTAGGATTGCGTCCACGGTTTATTTTCGTCTGGTTATATTTCGTCTGGTTTGTTTTCGTCCGGTTTATTTTCGTCTCATATCCCACCACCATATCTCCTCACATTGATTTTTTTACCCTCACAATAAAAACTTTCCTAACTTTTCCAAAGTTTCCTAACTAGACACGTTATAAACGGGCATGTACCGATAGCACGTTATCAATTAATAAAATTTTGTTTTATGACAATCAATTCCAAATCCTAATTTTCCTAATGCATCGATCTTTGCCTTTTTTAAGTAGTTATTTTGATAGGGAGGGTTTAGCCACGAAAATCATCCCTCCATCGTCGGCTGCATCCCTCACCCACGTCGTTGTTGCAGGATCTTCATCCGTCATCCTGATCTCTACTCCTAATGGAGCAGTTGGTAGGATTGCGTCCACGGTTTATTTTCGTCTGGTTATATTTCGTCTGGTTTATTTTTGTCCGGTTTATTTTCGTCTCATATCCCACCACCATATCTCCTCACATTGATTTTTTTACCCTCACAATAAAAACTTTCCTAACTTTTCCAAAGTTTCCTAACTAGACACGTTATAAACGGGCATGTACCGATAGCACGTTATCAATTAATAAAATTTTGTTTTATGACAATCAATTCCAAATCCTAATTTTCCTAATGCATCGATCTTTGCCTTTTTTAAGTAGTTATTTTGATAGGGAGGGTTTAGCCACGAAAATCATCCCTCCATCCAGTGGCGGAGCTTGGGCTGAAATCTAGGGGGGGCAATGGGCTGGGGGGGCAAACAATATGTATTTTGGGCTGATTTTGCTTGAGATATGGGCCAAATACTAAGGGGTATTTCAGAAAAAATTCATGGGCTGGGGGGGCAACGGCCCAGGTTGGCCCCTGAGAAGCTCCGCCACTGCCTCCATCGTCGGCTGCATCCCTCACCCACGTCGCTGTTGCAGGATCTTCATCCGTCATCCTGAGCAATTGGGGCGGCGATGCGGGCGAGCTTCACGATAGTGGGGAGGACCAGGCCGCGGTGAAGGCAGGTCATGCGCTCCTCACGCTCCACGAACGGAACCTGCGCACGAAGGCGGTAGCGCGGGGTGGCAGCCGGCAATGAGGCGGCCGCGCTACGTGACGAGCTACGGGTCCCCCTTTGTGATGTTTTGGCATCGCTCCTTCATCGCACATCCTCAGGTTCCTCTTGCCCTTCCCTTCCTCTGTCCTCCTCTCCCATCTCTATGCTTTCACGTGCATCCAGTTTTGATTCCTCGTGTGATATATACCAAACATAGGTACGTCAATTCACTTCCTTCCCTTCCCTTCATCCCTCGGTCCCACGCTCGTGGCGCTGAAGTGGTGGCAACAGGCGATGGCGGTGGTGTCGCTGATGGCGGCGAGGACAGCATGTGGCAGCTCCCGAAGCATGAACACGACCGCACCTCGGGCCTGCCGTCTGCCAAGATATGGGTGAGTTCTCGTGCTGCCAACCATAAACCCTCATGTCCTACAAATTCCTCAAACCCTACCGTCTTGATCCCGTCCATGCTCTGATCCAAAGGACGATGCAGCTCTGGCCGATTGACAATGGAGGTTTGGGATCCTTCCTCTCAGCACCCACTCCTGGAAGAATCAGCGGTGCGCCACGCCGATTGAACCCCGTCGAGATCACTCGCCAAGATTGCTATTCTGAAGTTTATTGTAAAGAAAGTGAAGAGTGAGACAGGATCCGTTTATTTTCAACCGGTTTATTT
>NW_021300729.1:0-849 GCF_002162155.2 Triticum dicoccoides
TGGTGTCTCAGCACGAAGAACTTTTGCAACGGTGCATACTCAGGGAGAACACTTCTTGATAATTTAGTGAGAGATCATCTTATAATGCTACCGTCAATCAAAGCAAGATAAGATGCATAAAAAGATAAACATCACATGCAATCAATATAAGTGATATGATATGGCCATCATTATCTTGTGCTTGTGATCTCCATCTCCGAAGCACCGTCATGATCACCATCGTCACCGGCGCGACACCTTGATCTCCATCGTAGCATCGTTGTCGTCTCGCCAATCTTATGCTTCCACGACTATCACTACCGTTTAGTAATAAAGTAAAGCATTACATCGCGATTGCATTGCATACAATAAAGCGACAACCATATGGCTCCTGCCAGTTGCCGATAACTTGGTTACAAAACATGATCACTTAAACAATAAAATTCAGCATCATGCCTTGACCATATCACATCACAACATGCCCTGCAAAAACAAGTTAGACGTCCTCTACTTTGTTGTTGCATGTTTTACGTGGCTGCTACGGGCTTAAGTAAGAACCAATCTCACCTACGCATCAAAACCACAACGATAGTTTGTCAAATAGACTCCGTTTTAACCTTCGCAAGGACCGGGCGTAGCCATACTTGGTTCAACTAAAGTTGGAGAGGCAGTCGCCCGCAAGCCATCTCTGTGCAAAGCACGTCGAGGGAACCGGTCTCGCGTAAGCGTACGCGTAAGGTTGGTCCGGGTCGTCTCGTCCAACAATACCGCTGAACCAAAATATGACATGCTGGTAGGCAGTATGACTTGTATCGTCCACAACTCACTTGTGTTCTACTCGTGCATATAACATCAACATCATTAACCTGG
>NW_021300730.1:0-1092 GCF_002162155.2 Triticum dicoccoides
AACACTCACAGTTTTGGCCGATTCTGGCCGTTTCATGGACTATTACTCACTGTTCTGGGTCCCGAAGTGATTTCCACGATTAACGAACCCTGGGGTGCGTTTACGTGCCGGTCATCGAAAATCGCAATTTTGGCCGATTCTAGTCCGTTTCACGGACTATTACTCACTGTTTTGGGGTCCGAGAGTGATTTCCACAATTAACGAACCCTGGGATGTGTTTACGTGTCGGTCATAAACACTCGTAGTTTTGGCCAATTCTGGCCCGTTTCATGGACTATTACTCAACGTTTTGGGGTCCCGAAGCGATTTCCATAGTTATTAAACCCCAAGGTGCGCTGATGTGTCGGTCATCAACAATCGCAATTTTGGCCGATTCTGGCCCGTTTCAGGGACTATTACTCACTGTTTTGGGGTCCCCGAGTGATTTCCATGATTAACGAACGCTGGGGTGCGTTTACGTGTCGGTCATCAATACTCACAATTTTGGCCGATTCTGGCCCGTTTCATGGACTATTACTCACTATTTTGGGGTCCCAGAGTGATGTCCATGATTAACGAACCTTGGGATGTGTTTACATGTCGGTCACAAACACTCACAGTTTTGGCCGATTCTGGCCCGTTTCGTGGACTATTACTCACTGTTTTGGGATCCCGAAGCGATTTCCATAGTTGTTAAACCCAAGGTGCATTGATGTATTGGTCATTAACACTCACAGTTTTGGCCGATTATGGCCCGGTTCATGGATTATTACTCACTGTTTTGGGGTCCCGGAGTGATTCCGACGATTAACGAACCTTGGGGTACGTTTACGTGTCGGTCATCAACACTCACAGTTTTGGCCGATTCTGGCCGTTTCATGGACTATAACTCACTGTTCTGGGTCCTGGAGTGATTTCCACGATTAACGAACCCTGGGGTGCGATTACGTGTCGGTCATCGAAAATCGCAATTCTGGCCAATTCTGGTCCGTTTCAGGGACTATTACTCATTGTTTTGGGGTCCTAGAGTGATTTCCACAATTAATGAACCCTGGGATGTGTTTACGTGTCGGTCATAAACACTCGTAGTTTTGGCCAATTCTGGCCCGTTTC
>NW_021300731.1:0-1096 GCF_002162155.2 Triticum dicoccoides
AATGCTGTTTTCCATTCATCTCCCAATTTCATACGAATTTGATGGTAGCCACTACGCAAATCAACTTTGGAGAATATTGTAGAGCCACTCAATTCATCAAGCATATCATCTAGCCTAGGAATAGGATGACGATAATGAATAGTAATATTATTAATGCCTCTACAATCAACACACATACGTGATGTACCATCCTTTTTCGGCACTAGAATAATAGGAACAGCACAAGGACTAAGGGATTCGCGTATATAACCTTTGTCGAGAAGCTCTTGTACTTGACGCATAATCTCCTTCGTCTCCTCTGGATTGGTACGGTATGGTGCACGGTTTGGCAGTGAAGCACCGGGAATTAAGTCAATCTGATGCTCAATCCCTCGAATAGGCGGTAATCCCGGTGGCACGTCTTGTGGAAAAACGTCAGTGAACTCCTGCCAAATGTTAGTGACAGCAGGAGGCAAAGAGGAAGGCACGTCCTCGAATGAAAATAATGCCTCTTTGCACACAAAAGCATAGCAAACAGATTTGCTGAAATCTAGCTCATCAATATCAGATTTGGTGGCAAATAAACATGCACTTTTCAATTTAATTTCAGAAGCAACACTAGATGGTTTATTATTAGGCTTCATTTGTTGCTCAAATTCTTTTGCACAATCTGATTTTCACTCTTATTCTTCTCCTGTTTTGCTTTATTAGCTCTATTAATATCATCTTTCAAAATGGAATCAGGAGTCATAGGAAGCAAAGTAATATTTTTATCCTTATGAACAAGAGTATAGTGATTGTTTCTACCATGGTGTACAGAATTTTTATCAAATTGCCATGGTCTACCAAGTAATAAGGAACATGCTTGCATAGGTACCACATCACAATCAACATAATCAGCATATGTAGAGATACTAAAATGCACACGAACAGTACGTGTTACCTTAACCTTGCCGCTGTTGTTGAACCATTGGATGTAGTAAGGATGTGGATGTGGTCTTGTGGTGAGAGAAAGCTTCTCCACCATCTCCATGCTAGCCAAGTTGTTGCAGCTCCCTCCGTTTATTATGACGCGCACAGAACGTTCCTTCACAACTCCCTTGGTATGGAACAAATT
>NW_021300732.1:0-1511 GCF_002162155.2 Triticum dicoccoides
CAAAACCACAACGTGATATGCCAATTGCTATTTACCCTTCATAAGGACCCTTTTCATCGAATCCGTTCCGACTAAAGTGGGAGAGACTGGCACCCGCTAGCCACCTTATGCACCAAGTGCATGTCAATCGGTGAAACCTGTCTCACGTAAGAGTACGTGTAAGGTCGGTCCGGGCCGCTTCATCCCACAATACCGTCGAAACAAGATTGGACTAGTAACGGTAAGCATATTGAACAACATCAACGCCCACAACTACTTTGTGTTCTACTCGTGCAAAGAATCTACGCAATAGACCTAGCTCATGATGCCACTGTTGGGGAACGTAGCAGAAATTCAAAATTTTCCTACGTGTCACCAAGATCTATCTATGGAGAAACTAGCAACGAGGGAAGGAGAGTGCATCTACATACCCTTGTAGATCGTTAAGCGGAAGCGTTCAAGTGAACGGGGTTGATGGAGTCATACTCGTCGTGATTCAAATCACCGATGATCAAGTGCCGAACGCACGGCACCTCCGCGTTCAACACACATACAGCCCGGTGACGTCTCCCAAGCCTTGATCCAGCAAGGAGAGAGGGAGAGGTTGAGGAAGACTCCATCCAGCAGCAGCACAACGGCGTGGTGGTGGTGGAGGAGCGTGGCAATCCTGCAGGGCTCCGCCAAGCACCGCGGGAGAGGAGGAGTACTTGTGAGAGGGGGAGGGCTGCACCAGAACTTCGTCTGAAGCTCCCATGCGCCTCCCCACTATATATAGGGGTGAAGGGGCTGGTTTCTTGCCCTCCAAGTCCATTGGGGCGTTGGCCAAGGTGGGAGGAAAGAAATCCCATCATTTCCTTCCCCACCGATTGTTATCCCCCCTTTTTAGGGATCTTGATCTTATCCCTTCGGGATATGATCTTATTCCTTCTAAGGGGGGATCTTGTTGCGCCTTGACCAGGGGTGTGGGGCCTTGCCCCCACTACCCACGTTCATGTGGGTCCCCCCATGCAGGTGGGCCCCACTCCGGAACCTTCTAGAACCTTCCCGGTACAATACCGAAAAAACCTGAACATTTTCCGGTGGCCAAAATAGGACTTCCCATATATAAATCTTTACCTCCGGACCATTCCGGAACTCCTCGTGACATCCGGGATCTCATCCGGGACTCCGAACAACATTCGGTAACCACATACAAACTTCCTTTATAACCCTAGCGTCATCGAACCTTAAGTGTGTAGACCCTACGGGTTCGGGAGACATGTAGACATGACCGAGACGTTCTCCGGTCAATAACCAACAGCGGGATCTGGATACCCATGTTGGCTCCCACATGTTCCACGATGATCTCATCGGATGAACCACGATGTCAAGGACTCAGTCGATCCCGTATACAATTCCCTTTGTCTAGCGGTATGTTACTTGCCCGAGATTCGATCGTCGGTATCCAATACCTTGTTCAATCTCGTTACCGGCAAGTCACTTTACTCGTTCCGTAACACATCATCCCGTGATCAACTCCTTGGTCACATTGC
>NW_021300733.1:0-1764 GCF_002162155.2 Triticum dicoccoides
TTTTTTTCTTTTTTCTATATCTATATCTATCTATCTATCTACTTTTTTTTGGGTAATATCTATCTACTCCGTTCCTAAATATAGGGTGTATAGTTTTTGACATGAAAATTAAAGAACATATGTGGACGGAAAATTTCACAAGTTTTGGACGAGATTATACCTGACTAGTTGACATGAGAAAATAGAGAAGCTTGCCTTATATAAGGAAATGTTATCAAATCCCTAAAAAAACTATCTAAACGAGTGGTGAAACGCAATACACCTTATATTTCGGATTTTTTCTCAAAAATATATACACCTTATATCAAGGAACGAAAGGAGTATTAAACAAGCAAATATTTTCTTTTCTAACTGCACCCCGCACAGTGTACACATAATAATCCGGAGTAATTAGAGCCACATGATCGAATCCACTCATTTAGGTCTAACCATAAAGACAACAATAATCCTCATTAAAAATGCGTTTAGCAATTTTAAAGGGCGGATGAAAACTCTGCCATCCGCTTGCCCGCATCAGTTTAGGTACGAGGAAAAATGGCACAATATACGGAAGCAACAGGACCGGGGCGGCGGCACATCTTGGGGAATCAGGGAGGAGAAGGATAGGCTTGGCGGCGGCTGAGGAGGTGCTCGTCGACGCGCAGGGTTGGATCGGGGCGCTTCCCCGCGGGCCGCGGCTGTCCTCGCGAAGCCACCTATCCAAAAGCAACGCTGCTCCCCGCCGCCATCTGAGGCGACGCCGCCTGCCCTCCTACCCACGAGCTGCTGCCGGATGGAGGCCACAATTTTGTCGAGGTCGTTGCTGCCTTCGGCATTCGGGGTGTGTCATGGAGATCGAGGCGAGCATGAGGATTTGTGGCCACCGCCATGGTCACCGTACCCCATCGTAGGGCATGGAGCACGCCGTCGACCTATAGCTCGTGGAGATCACTGTTGCTCTGCAGGTCGTTGGGTGACCGGACCTTGCCGATGTGGCCCTCCCCGACGACCTTCTCTTCGCCCGGTTGGCTGGCATGGATCTCGCCACGGCTACCCTAAGCTTCTCTGCCTCGAGCTCGATGGTCAGCCACCATGGATCCACCAGCTGGAGGGTCACGCGACCCAGCCGTCCTCCCATGCTGCTGCGGCTAGAAGGCGAGATGGCTCTTTGTACACGAAGAGTGGAGTTCAGTCAAGTACTCCCTCCATCCCAAAATATAAGAACGTTTTTAACACTAGCATAGTGTCAAAAACATTCTTATATTCTGGGCAGAGGGAGTATATACTTGGCCTCTACTGCTGATCCATGTACATGGAGAAGAACAGACAACCGCTCATTCATGCTTCGTTCCACTCCTTTGCGCTACATTACTGGAGGTGACATTTTCCAATCTCTCTATATTGTAACACGCCTGCTGCCTGCACAGTTAATGGATTTTCTTAAAATTTATCGCTGGTTAGTGCTTTGTTGCAATTGTTCACCCGGGATTCTTATATACTTAGCTTTGATATTCCATTTTTTCTGGCACATAGAAATAAGAGTATTGTCCAGGTTAGGGATTCAATTGAGGAAAAAGTGAGCAAGTAAATTTTTATTGCAAGAAATACAATTTAAGCTATTGATGTTTCTTCCGTATCAGTTATTGCATTATATTAGACTGTCCATCTTCTCATTTTCATTGCCACGCTATTAAATTTTGATATGCCTTTTTTTCATTCCAAATTAAATCAACATCTATGGAATTTATATGATAACTACTTTGTTCTCTATGTTTCTGTCTACTC
>NW_021300734.1:0-1050 GCF_002162155.2 Triticum dicoccoides
CCGAGCTCACGAACATCGCTCGAACACAATCAGTTTTCAGACTTAGAGAAAACTGAGACATGCTGAAATTTAACTCACGAAGGCATGTAAACGAGCTCGATGCACTCACTACGGTGCAAGTCATGGCAAGGAAAGCATATAACCAGCAAGAAGGCACAAAGTGCTAGCTACACATGGCAAGAACTAAGGCATAGCATGCATGGAACACTAACGGTAGCATCGGCGAAATCGCAAACGAGTTGCCGATCTGCCCAGATTAACAACGAAGCAAAAGTTGAGCTCGATTGAGTCAACCTAGAGCACTCCACATATGCAAACAAAGACATGGATGGATAGAGCATAACATAAATATCAAAACTCCCTTACTGATCATCCTCAAAAGAGGCACGGATCATTAGGAAACGAGCTGGACATATAGCATCATGAACTAAAATATCCCAGACTTAGCGAAAATCACTAAGTCCCTGAAATCTGCAATCTCAGGTACCTCTCTTCGCAAGCTTGCACAAGACAACACACACATCCTAAAAATGCATGGGTGGCACCTCTGGAAAGAAGACAAAATTCTTCACAATACATCCCAAAGGGGCACAGGCATATCACGCACGAATTAAACATAGCAAAAATGACAAAAGTGCATGATGAACTAACGGATCTGCAATTTAACTCATGAAGCCTCCTTCTAACAGCATTTTGGATATCAAGATGATCTCAAATGCAAATGATGCAATGGAATGAAATGATGTACATGTCGAGGCGAAGATTTTGATATATCGTATGCCCAAAACGGAGCTACGGTTGCGGAGATACAAGCAGTCAAAGTATGCATAAAAATTAGAGGGAGAGGGAAAAAGTCAACCCTAGAATTTCGGATCTGAGATCCAGATCGGGGCACTGTTCACCGACGCGGAAACCGAGGTCCGCCGGGCTCTCGCCGGAGCTCACCGGAGGGAGACGCGCGGCGGCGCCGGGGAGGATGGAGGAGGCCGGGCCGACCGGAGTCGGTCGCCGGAGCAGCGGGCGAGGGCGGCGGCGCTCGGCGGCGCCCTC
>NW_021300735.1:0-1362 GCF_002162155.2 Triticum dicoccoides
TCACGGCCATGCTTGCGTGTTGCGTCATAGTCAGTCTGACCAGTTTCAGCACTGATGGCTTTGTTGACAAGTTTCTGAAAAGATGTGCACTCATGCAGACGGAGGTCGCGGCGAAGCTCAGGACTAAGGCCCTTACGGAACCTTGCTTGCTTCTTGGCATCAGTAGACACTTCCTCAGTTGCATATCGTGCGAGATTACCAAACTCCCTGCTGTAAGCATCCACAGAAAGTCGGCCTTGGGTGAAACTGCAAAATTCCTCTCGTTTACGGTCCATGAGACCCTCCGGAATGTGATGTTCACGGAAAGCCTCACTGAACTCAGCCCAAGTAGTGACATGGCCCGCTGGGCGCATAGCTCCATAATTCTCCCACCACAGACTGGCAGGGCCTTCAAGATGATATGCAGCAAAGGTGACCTTGTCAGCCTCCGCTACCAGCGCGGAACGCAGTTTGTGAGAGATACTGCGAAGCCAGTCATCAGCGTCGAGAGGCTGGACGGAGTGGTGGAACGTGGGTGGATGCAATTTGATGAAATCACTGAGTGACACCACGTTAGTCCTCTGATGGTGTGCTGTGTTCTGTTCAATACGCTCCAACAAACGGTTGGTCTCCCGCTTGTTTCTCTCAGCTTCCATCATAACCTCGGCTAGTGAAGGAGGATGAGGCAGATTTACATCCCTGGCTTCACTGCCTTCGGCCTGCTCTTGAGAAGCAGGGTTAGCGCGCATGTTGACCATCCTAGGAAAACAGGACAATGATTTAGTCAGGATGATAAAATTCCGACATAGGGTAAAAATGTAAGGAATAACTCGAAATGCAAGATGATCATCCGTATGACATGGTAGATACAGAAACTGCTGCTTTATTCCATCGTCATACACACCATACAGGGTTTAGTACAAGACCAAACAAGTACTATTCCGGTGAAAAGAGGATTACATCTCATCGAAGGCATCCCAAGCTCCTATACATTATTTTTCTACACCTCCGGAAAGAGTACAACTAGGTCATATCCCACGAGTCACGCGGGACGATAGACGACACAGCTAGTGCGAACTAGTGATACTACTGCTAACTCAGGCCGATCCGTAGTAGTCCTCGTAGAAGTCACCTCCATAGCCTGGAAGCTCAACATGATCATCCGGAAACAGACGATCTCGCGGAGCTTGTGGACCATAGGGGCTAGGATGAGGCCTTGGACCAACAGACGGTGGCCTGCGGGGACCGCGAGGTGGGGTGATGCCTCCTACATCACGCCAAACCATCACGTCTGGCAGAGCAGATCTCACAGGATAGAGATCGCGCATATCTGAATATCCAGCTTGCACCGCCGGTGCGAACCGAGTCAAAGTGGCCCAGTGG
>NW_021300736.1:0-1396 GCF_002162155.2 Triticum dicoccoides
GCATCGTCACCTCGTCCTTTGCCAGTTTCCGCTTATTCCGCAGCCCCTGCTTTGAGTTACAAATGTGAGCAACTGCACCGGTATCAAATACCCAGGAGCTACTACGGGCACTAGTAAGGTACACATCAATTACATGTATATCACATATACCTTTTGTTTTGCCGGCCTTCTTATCCGCTAAGTACTTAGGGCAGTTCCGCTTCCAGTGACCGCTTCCCTTGCAATAAAAGCACTCAGTCTCGAGCTTGGGTCCATTCTTTGGCTTCTTCCCGGCAGCTTGCTTGCCGGGCGCGGCAACCTCCTTGCCGTCCTTCTTGAAGTTCTTTTTACCCTTGCCTTTCTTGAACTTAGTGGTTTTATTGACCATCAACACTTGATGTTCCTTCCTGACTTCTACCTCTGCTGATTTCAGCATAGCAAATACTTCAGGAATGGTCTTTTCCATTCCCTGCATATTGAAGTTCATCACAAAGCTCTTGTAGCTTGGTGGAAGCGACTGGAGGATTCTGTCAATGACCGCATCATCCGGGAGATTAACTCCCAGCTGAGTCAAGCGATTATGCAACCCAGACATAGTGAGTATGTGCTCACTGACAGAACTATTTTCCTCCATCTTACAGCTGAAGAATTTGTCGGAGACTTCATATCTCTCGACCCGGGCATGAGCTTGGAAAACCATTTTCAGCTCTTCGAACATCTCATATGCTCCATGTCTCTCAAAACGCTTTTGGAGCCCCGGCTCTAGGCTGTAAAGCATGCCGCACTGAACGAGGGAGTAATCATCGAAACATGCCTGCCAAGCGTTCATAACATCTTGTTCTGCAGGGAGAACGGGTGCGTCACCAAGCGGTGCTTGTAGGACATAATCTTTCTTGGCAGCTATGAGGATGATCCTCAGGTTCCGGACCCAGTCCGTATAGTTGCTGCCATCATCTTTCAGCTTAGTTTTCTCTAGGAACGCGTTGAAGTTGAGGACTACGTTGGCCATTTGATCTACAAGACATATTGCAAAGATTTTAGACTAAGTTCATGATAATTAAGTTCAACTAATCAAATTATTAATGAACTCCCACTTAGATTAGACATCCCTCCAGTCATCTAAGTATTACATGATCCGAGTTTAACTAGACCGTGTCCGATCATCACGTGAGACGGACTAGTCAACGTCGGTGAACATCTTCATGTTGATCGTATCTACTATACGACTCATGCTCGACCTTTCGGTCTTCTGTGTTCCGAGGCCATGTCTGTACATGCTAGGCTCGTCAAGTCAACCTAAGTGTTTGCATGTGTAAATCTGTCTTACACCCGTTGTATGTGAACGTCTGAATAAAACACCCGATCATCACGTGGTGTTTTGAAACAGCGAACTGTCGCAACGGTGCACAGTTAGGGG
>NW_021300737.1:0-889 GCF_002162155.2 Triticum dicoccoides
GATTGACGAACCCCTGGGTGCGTTTACGTGTCGGTCATCAGCACTCACAATTTTGGCCGATTCTGGTCTGTTTCGTGCACTATTACTCACCGTTTTGGGGACCCAGAGCGATTTCCACGATTGACGATCCCCAGGTTGAGTTTACGTGTCCGTCGTCAACACTCAAAGTTTTGGCCAATTCTGACCCATTTAGTGGACTATTACTCACCGTTTTGGTGTCCCGAAGTGATTTCCATAGTTGTTGAATCCCATGGTGCGCTTACGTGTCGGTCATCAACACTCGCAGTTTGGCCGATTCTGGGCTCTTTCATGGACTATTACTCACAGTTTTGGGGTCCCGAAGTGATTTCCATGGTTGTCGGACCCCATGGTGTGCTTATGTGTTGGTCGTCAAGACTCGCAGTCTGGGCCGATTCTAGCCCGTTTCGTGGACTATTACTCACTGTCTTGTGGTCCCGGAGTGATTTCCATGATTAACGAACTTAACCCCGTTGTGCGTTTATGTGCCGGTCAGCACCACTCACAGTTTTTGTCGATTCTGCCCCGTTTCATGGCCTATTACTCACTGTTTTGATGTCTCGGAGTGATTTCCATGATTAAGGAACCCCAGGGTGCGTTTAAGTGTCGGTCATCAGCACTCACTATTTTGGCCGATTCTGGTCCGTTTCGTGTACTATTACTCACTGTTTTGGGGTCCCAGAGCGATTTCCACGATTGACGATCCCCGGGGTGCGTTTACGTGTCCGTCGTCAACACTCAAAGTTTTGACCAATTCTGACCCGTTTCGTGGACTATTACTCGTCGTTTTGGTGTACCGAAGCGATTTCCATAGTTGTTGAACCCCGAGGTGCGCTTACGTGTCGGTCATCAACACTCGCAGTTTTGGCCA
>NW_021300738.1:0-3103 GCF_002162155.2 Triticum dicoccoides
AAGCAACATTTGACCATTGTTTTGATGAAACACTCATTATTATTTGCATCATAATATACAGATTTTTCGTAAGTCCGAATCTAATACTAGTGACCACCAATATATATTTTATCGCCATGCACTCATCTATCACAACATACAAAATAGCAAGTTAGCTCATGATCTGAAGTTTAATTCTCGTGTAGTGATCTAGTTGTATGTAAAGGCAACACTACATCTGATCAATAGTATATGGTGTTCTTGCAAATGACATAATAATTTACCGCTCGCACAAATTGAAGACGTTAAAGATGTTTCCATTATGATATTTTATTTAGGATAACTTTGGGATAGTTATATAACCATATTATTTATTGTTAGTGATATAAATGTATGTGTATGAATTCTTAAGTTGATTTGTCTAATACTTTTCAGTGTGCTAAAAATAATGCCCTCACAGCTGCAAGGACCATCTTGCTAGTTATTATTAACAATATCTTAAATAGTGTATTTTACTTACAAGAAGAATCAAGTAAATCCAAAATAATTGTAAATTTAGAATTATATGACAGTCAAATTTCTTTAGCATTTTTATCATCAAAGAATATCCTTATAAGAAAATAGAGTGAATTATGAACTCATCACATATCACAAAGACAAGCACACGAAAATACATGTGGCCAAAAGCACATCTCGTGTCGAGTGCATTGTGGTTTGGCGATTTTTATACACACATACTTGGACGTGTACTGAATCCAAAGAGGAGTCAACATTACGTGCTTCCTATAATCTTCACAAGGCAACCTTTATTAGTATTTCAACCTAAATTGGCTCGTAGTCCTACTACCGCTTGGGAACACAAACGCAAGTGCTAACAGGTCTCACACACTGCCAAGTCCAGATCAACTTAAACGCGCTAGCTACCTCAAACTAATATGGAAACTAACCAAGCTCACCTCCTTGAGGATTTGTAAAACAGGTACAAATTCAGAAAAAATGACCTGGTTGGAAATTTGACATTCGCCAAGAGATTTGGAGAGGGCACTGTTGTTCCACTTGTTCTTGACTGGTCAATTAGCGACGGGAGATGCCCACCGGTGCCGCAGGGTGTTGACAAGGCAAATATTGATCCCAACGGCGCATGTGTTAGCACCCAGAGCTACTGCGTTAATGCTAGCAACAGCGCGACGGGCTATTTCTGCAACTGCTTCGAGGGATACACCGGCAATCCATACATAAAAAATGGATGCAAGAGTATGTACACTTCCCTGCTCATTTGATGTTATTATCTGAAAGAAACTTCATTTTTTTCATTTATATTTGTTGCTACATTTGTGTATTCCTCTCACCACATTGAGCATTTTTAAATTTTTAACATATCCTTTGGATTTGAACATAGACAGTCTGCCGAGAAAGATTTCGGATCTCAGGAATATTTAGTACTCATTTGCTCTCTCACTATTTGCAAGCACATAGAAACCTATAAAGTAATTAATACTAACTTATGTTTATGTTTTCCATTAATATGCTCTATTTTTTCATAAATTTTCAGATATTAATGAGTGCTTAAATAAGAACATGTATCCTTGTCATGGAGGGAGATGCCACGATTTAGAAGGTGATTACGAGTGTAAATGCAATTTTGGACGACGGGATGACGGTAACAAGGGGTGTGAACCCGTATTGTCCAAGGCTGCAGTAGCAGTTATAGGTGAGGCATTGTATGTATGCCCTATGTAGTTTCTTAATGCTATAACATATGAAATTCCACATTCTAAAATATATCTCTATTTCACTGGATTTAACACCTAGTAGTTTTGTACATGTACTATATTATTCTGTGAAAAGTTAAAAATTACAATTGTTCTAAAGTTTGCGCAAATAACATCTGTTTGCACACAGGAACAATCATTGGCATTGCATTACTCGTGGTGCTACTCATATTCTTACTCATGGAGCGAGAGAAAAGAAAGCTGAGAGATAGGTTCAACAAGAACGGCGGACAACTAGTCAAAAGCATCAAGATCGAGATCTTCACCAAGGCAAAGATCAGATACATGACAAACAACTATACTTCTATCATCGGCCAAGGCGCTTTTGGGACAGTCTACAAGGGAACCACCAGCTCCGGTGAGAACGCAGGTGTTGCCGTGAAGAAGTCCACCGCTATCAAGCATGACTGGCAGAAGGAGTCCTTCGCGAACGAGATCAGGATCCAGTCCCAGATCAGCCATCGGAACCTGGTCCAGCTTATAGGCTGCTGCCTGGAGACAGACGTTCCTATGTTGGTGTACGAGTTTGTTCCTAGGGGAAGCCTCTATGACGTGCTCCATCTCAAGAACGACCCTCTTCCCCTCGAGACACGCCTCGACATTGCCATCTACTCCGCGGTTGCCCTCGCATACATGCACACGGAGGCGAGCCAGAGTATGGCCATCGTTCATGGCGATGTGAAGTCAGCTAACATCCTCCTCGATGACAGGTTTGTGCCAAAGGTGTCAGACTTTGGCACGTCGAGGCTCATGTCCATGGACAAGGACCATCACACCAACTTGGTGATCGGGGACCCGGGCTACATTGACCCCGTGTACGTGAAAACCGGGCTGCTCACCAAGAAGAGCGATGTGTATAGCTTCAGTATCATCCTGCTGGAGCTCGTTACCCGTAAGGAGGCGATTTACAATGGAAATCAAAGCCTTCCCATGGATTATATCAAGGCTTCCATGGAAGGGACAGCGAGGCAGATGTTTGATAAAGACATTGTGGCAAATAGCGAGGAGCATATGGAGTGCCTCGAGGAGGTTGGCAAGATCGCGCTGCAGTGTCTCAATGAGAACAACGTGAATGACAGGCCCACCATGGGTGAAGTCGTGGACAGACTTAAAGCGTGTAAGAGCCAGTGGTTGGAATGTCATTGGAAGAAAAATGAGGTGATGTAATATTGTACATAGGTAGTTGGTGGCCTTATGCGATCGAGGGCATCACCTTTTATAAGATGAGAGTTTAAGAATACGGATTTGCTAATTCTTGTCTAGACGAGATTTAGTTATGTCACATCTATGTTCTCCACCACTCAATTAAGGTGCTGTAATTTTCATCCAAATTGTTGATCGCTCTTTTTTTT
>NW_021300739.1:0-1337 GCF_002162155.2 Triticum dicoccoides
GAGGTAGGAAACCATACACAACTTCAAAAGGGCACATCTTAGTAGTAGAATGCAATGAACGATTATAAGCAAATTCAATATGAGGCAAGCATTCCTCCCACATTTTCTTATTATTCTTCAAAACAGCCCTAAGCATAGTAGACAACGTTCTATTGACTACTTCAGTTTGTCCATCAGTTTGGGGGTGACAAGTTGTACTAAAAAGCAGTTTAGTCCCCAACTTAGCCCATAAACATCTCCAAAAGTGGCTAAGAAATTTAGTATCACGATCTGAAACAATAGTATTTGGCACACCATGCAAGCGAATAATTTCACGAAAGAACAAATCAGCAACATTAACAGCATCATCGCTTTTATGACATGGTATAAAGTGTGCCATTTTCGAGAATCTATCCACGACAACAAATATGCTATCCCTCCCCTTCTTTGTTCGAGGTAAACCTATAACAAAGTCCATAGATATATCCTCCCAAGGAACACTAGGTACAGGCAAAGGCATATATAAACCATGAGGATTGAGTCGTGACTTAGCTTTTTGACATGTAGTGCATCGAGCAATAAAACGCTCAACATCCCGTCTCATCTTTGGCCAAAAGAAATGTGTAGCAAGTACGTCCTCCGTCTTCTTCACGCCAAAGTGTCCCATTAATCCTCCTCCATGCGCCTCCTGCAACAACAAAAGACGAACGGAGCTAGCTGGAATGCATAGCTTGTTAGCACGAAACACAAATCCATCGTTAACGACGAACTTGTTCCACATTCTTCCTTCTTTACAATTCTGCATTAGATCTTTAAAATCAGCATCATGCACATATTGATCTTTGATGGTCTCCAAACCAAATATTTTGAAGTCAAGTTGTGAAAGCATAGTGTAGCGGCGAGACAATGCATCAGCAATAACATTTTCTTTTCCCTTTTTGTGTTTAATGACATAAGGAAAAGTCTCAATGAATTCAACCCATTTAGCATGTCTACAATTCAGTTTAGCTTGACTTTTAATATGTTTCAAAGATTCATGATCAGAATGTATAACAAATTCTTTGGGCCATAAATAATGTTGCCATGTTTCTAAAGTCCGAACAAGAGCATATAATTCTTTATCATAAGTAGAATAATTCAGACTAGGCCCACTCAATTTTTCAGAAAAGTATGCAACAGGTTTGCCATCTTGTAATAACACACCTCCTAATCCAATTCCACTAGCATCACATTCAAGCTCAAAAGTCTTATTAAAATCAGGAAGTTGGAGTAAAGGAGCATGTGTCAACTTATCTTTCAATACCGAGAAGGCTTCTTCCTGTGCGGTACCCCAAAGAAAAGGCACATCTTTCTTTGTA
>NW_021300740.1:0-1693 GCF_002162155.2 Triticum dicoccoides
GGCAAGGCATTCTGGGAGCTGTCCCAGGAGATGGAGGAACAACCTCACTTGTATGAGGCCGCCGCCTTCCCCACCGATCCTGAGACCACGGATGGTGCCGCCGAGGATGACCACACTGATGCCACCACTGATGGTGCCGCCGAGGATGCCACCACTGATGATGGCGGCGCACGCACAGATAGCAGCCAGCCGAAGAGGCAACGGAAGGACCGGTGCCCGATCGTGCTCCGCACCCTCAAGGAGGAAGTTACTGAAGTGGACTCCAACGGGAATCCAACGGCGCCCGAACGAATAGTCAAGGGGTACTCGCTTCAGCTCGGGTGCATTGTCCGGAGCACCGTCTCGATCAACACCGAGAACCTGAGGCATCCTGACCGGGGGAATTTGCGCCACCTCCTCTTCACGAAGCTGCACGAACGATACAAGTTCCCTACTGAATTCGAAAACACAAGCCTCAAAGGGAATAAAGTGAACAATGCTGCCCTCACGAAGATGAGCAAGGCCCTGTCTACTTGGAAAAGCAATGTGAAGAGAATGATCGAGAAAGGTGAGAGTTATGAGAAGATCAAGGAGAAAAATCCTTCGATCACCGAAGATGACTACAACGACTTCAAGATCAATTGCTCGAGCACCGCAAGCTCCCAATCAAGTGAGTGGGGGAAACAAATGCGGGAGCTGAACATAGGGGAACACACACTCGGTCCCGGCGGTTACAGAGTGGCGGAGCCTATATGGGACAAGGAGGAGGCGGACCGTGCCGAGCAAGGCTTACCGCCCCTCTTCGATAAATACGGTGACAAGCAGACCAGGAACTTTGTCAGGGCCCGGTACAAGAAGGACCCGAAAACAAAGGAGCTTACCACGGATCCGAAGACCAGGCAGCTTGAGCTTGTTCTGGTAAGGAATACACCCCCGCGTAATTAGCTCCATATGGTTGCATTCTAATTAATGAAGCCGAATTTCTAAATGGTTCACATTCCTTCCGCAGGCGACTGAAAGCAGTAGCGCGGGGTCGACTCAGAGCAACCCTTGGGACACCACTCTAAATAGGGGGTTGAATATAATGAAGAACAAGGATAAGCTCAGTAAGCCGACGTCAGCTGGTCGTGTGGTCGGCAAAGTCTTGTCGACAAAATGGGGGTCATACTATACTGCTGGTGTGCGGAAGGAGAAAAAGACCAGCTCGGAAAGCCAGGCGCGAGAGGTTCAAGAACTCAAGGCACAGGTGGCGCGGATTCCGGAGATTGTCCAAGAGCAAGTGGAACAACGACTCGGAGCGACGATCACCGCCCTTGTGCCTACCTTGATCTCGGGGTTGAGTGCGTGGATTGCGGGCGGCCAACAGGGGCCGCCCCCGATTCCTAGCTTCACGGCCAGCAACTCGCATAATGCGATGGCGGGGCCATTGGTGCCTCCGGCGGAGGCGGCATTGGTGTCTCCGACGCCGGCACGGGAGCTTAATGCACCCGGGTGTACGCCGGCCGGCACCTCTTCAGCAAGCGGCCGCTCTGTCAACTGCACGCCCGCCGTTGGCGGTGCCTCGACATTAGCCGAGCTCGACGCCATCATCACGGTAACTAATTAAGCCTCTCTCGGCCGAGGACTTCATCTCCTTGCCTTTGACTGGGCATCCCTGACGCCCTACATGTTTTCGCAGGGCGCCGCCGACGTTCCGTGCACTCTCCTCCACTTC
>NW_021300741.1:0-773 GCF_002162155.2 Triticum dicoccoides
GTCATTAGTGCTAATTAGGCGTGCCACGTCGGCAGTCGCCGGAGTTCGGCCGGCGACGACCAAAACTGCGGCGGGAGCTCGCCGGAGTGGCGCTGCGAGCGGTTTTGGGCCAAGCCAAGGGCACCAGAGGGTTGCCCTTGCTTGCGCGCATCCAAAGGAGGCATGCGGGAGGCGCGGGGTGGCCGGAGCTCGCCGGAGTGGGGGCCGCGGCGGCTGCCGGAGCTCGGGTTTGGGCGGAGCGAGGTTACGGGGCGCTAGGGGGCTGGCTGAGGGGCTATGCGGACTCCTGGGGCAGCTAGGAGCACGCTAGGCTCGTCGGACTGGCCGCAACAGCACGTCAGTGCCATGCCCGGCGTCCATGGCGGACGGCGGCGCTCGGGAATGTGGCCGGGGTGCTACGGCACGGGAACGAACAAAATGAAGGAGGCGAAACGGAGTGGTGCTCACAGGGGTTGCGACGGTGGCCTCGGGGAGCTCGGGGAGGCACCGGAGCCGACGAATTTGACGAAGATGGCCGGCGGGTCCGAGGTAGAAGACGACGGCGATGGCGGCGATGCAGGGGCTCCCGCGGTGCGCTTCTCGGCGAGGAGGAAGAGGTGGTCGGGGCGGATCTCCTGGGTACTTCGGGTGGCAGTGAGGAGCACGGTGGCTACGGCGAACGGCGACGGCGACGACGAGCTCCGCTCGGGCGCGTGCAGGGAGAGAGCAGAGGAGGGAACGGGGTCCAGGGGAAAAGAGAGGCGGTCGAGGGGGTCGAGGCGTCTCCGTGGCGT
>NW_021300742.1:0-1346 GCF_002162155.2 Triticum dicoccoides
AGAAATTGCCTATTTACTCAACAATCCAAAAACCTATTATGTGTAGGAATTTCTCGGCAAGTGGCTTTGCCGCTGCACTGAAACCGGATAAGTTTACCGGTACATACTTCAAGCGTTGGCAGACTAAGACCACGTTATGGCTCACGGCTATGAACGTGTTCTGGGTCACCGGTGTCTCCACGGGAACGATTGCTCCTGAACAGGAGAAGGCGTTCAAGGAGGCTACCGTTGTGTTTCTCGGAGCAGTTCTTAGCGTGATCGGAGATAAACTGGTCGACGCATATTTACATGTGCATGTCGCCAAGGACTTGTGGGAGGCGCTCGAATCTAAATTCGGGGCCGCCGATGCAGGGAGCGAGATGTATATTATAGAGCAGTTCCACGATTACAAGATGGTTGAAAACCGTCCTGTATTGGAGCAGGCTCATGAGATAATATGCATTGTTAAGGAACTTGAGCTTCTTAAGTGCGAGTTACCGGGCAAGTTTGTCGCGGGCTGCATAATCGCTAAGCTCCCTAATTCCTGGAGGAACTTTGCCACCACTCTGAAACATCAGAGGCGTGAATTCTCTGTGGAGGATGTCATTGGCCATCTGAGTGTTGAGCAGAATTCGAGGGCAAAAGACTCGCACGGAAAAGGGGCCGAAGGGACTTATGTTGCCAACATGGTGAACCAGAAGAACTTCAACTCCCACAAGCCCAAGGGAAAGAACGGTGTCCAACACAATACCGACTTTAAGAAGAAGGGTAAGAAGACCTTCAAGAAGAACAAGAAGGACGAGGGCTGCTTTACTTGTGGTTCGGTTGAACATTGGGCCAACAAGTGCCCAAACAAGTACAAGAAGTCAGGACAGGACTCCAAGTCTGTCAACATGATTGTGGGCAACAATGAGAATGGTGCATCTGGGTATGGTAATTTATTTACTGTTTTTTCAGTGTTTCAACCCAACGATTGGTGGGTGGACACAGGTGCAGGTGTTCATGTGTGTGCTGACATTTCATTGTTCACTTCTTACCAGGTCACAGGTCACGGGTCCGTATTGATGGGGAATGGCGCGAGTGCTTCTGTTCATGGTGTTGGCACGGTCGATCTGAAGTTTACTTCGGGAAGGATCGTGCAGCTGAAGAACGTGCAGCATGTCCCCGCCATCAAGAAGAACCTCGTTAGTGGCTCCCTTCTATGTAGAGAAGGGTTTAAGTTGGTTTTCGAGTCTAATAAATTAGTTGTTACAAAATATGGACTCTTTGTTGGAAAAGGTTATGAGAGCGGAGGGATGTTCCGCCTTTCCCTCGCAGATTTTTGTAATAAAGTCGTGAACCATATTCATTCGAATGTTAATGAATCT
>NW_021300743.1:0-1388 GCF_002162155.2 Triticum dicoccoides
TTTTCCATAAACCATCTTATAAGGAGACATACCCATAGGATTTTTGTATGCAGTTCTATAGGCCCATAATGCATCATTAAGTTTTTGGACCAATTCTTTCTAGATCTATTAACAGTATTTTCCAAAATTAATTTGAGCTCTCTATTGCAACTCTACTTGACCACTAGACTGTGGATGATAAGGAGATGCGATTCTATGATTAACATCGTACTTAGCAAGCATCTTACGAAAAGCACCATGAATAAAATGTGAACCTCCATCAGTCATAAGATATCTAGGGACTCCAATCCTCGGAAAAATAACTTCCTTAAGCATTTTAATAGAAGTGTTATGATCAGCACTACTAGTTGGAATAGCTTCTACCCACTTAGTAACGTAATCAACAACAACTTAAATATGTGTATATCCATTAGAGGCAGGAAAAGGTCCCATATAATCAAAGCCCCAAACATCAAACGGTTCAATAACAAGAGAATAGTTCATAGGCATTTCTTGACGTATACTAATATTACCAATTCTTTGACATTCATCACAAGATAAGACAAACTTACGGGCGTCTTTGAAGAGAGTAGGCCAATAAAAACCGGATTGCAATACCTTATGTGTAGTTCTGTCTCCAGCGTGGTCTCCTCCATATGATTCAGAGTGACACTTGCGTAGGATCTGTTCCTGTTCATGCTTAGGTACACAACGTCTAATAACACCATCTACTCCTTCTTTATAAAGGTGTGGGTCACCCCAGAAGTAATGTCTTAAATCATAAAAGAACTTTTTCTTTGATTGGTATGCGAAACTAGGTGGTATGAATTTAGCAACAACGTAATTAGCATAATCAGCATATCAAGGAGCAGTACGAGAAACATTAATGACCGCTAATTGTTCATCAGGAAAGCTATCATCAATAGGCAGTGGGTCATCAAGAACATTCTCTAACCTAGACAAGTTGTCTGCAATGGGGTTCTCAGCTCCCTTTCTATCGATAATATGCAAATCAAATTCTTGGAGTAAGAGAACCCATCTAATGAGTCTAGGCTTAGCATCTTTCTTTTCCATAAGATATTTAATAGCATCATGATCAGTGTGAATAGTAACTTTGGAATCAACAATATAAGGTCTAAACTTATCACATGCAAACACAACTGCTAAGAATTCTTTCTCATAGGTAGCATAATTTCTTTGGGCAGCATCAAGAGTCTTACTAGCATACTCGGTAACATTCAATTTCTTATCAACTCTTTTCCCTAGAACAACACCTACAGCATAATCACTAGCATCACACATAATTTCAAAAGGTAAATTCCAATCAGGTGGCTGAACAATAGGTGCAGTGATCAAAGCCTTCTTAAGTATTTCAAATGCTTCTACACAATCATCATCAAAGACAAAAG
>NW_021300744.1:0-2019 GCF_002162155.2 Triticum dicoccoides
ATCCCTTCTTGCCCTTGCCCTTCTTGAAACCAGTGGTTTCACCAACCATTAACAATTGATGCTCCTTCTTGATTTCTACTTTTGTGGTGTCAAACATCGCGAATATCTCAAGGATCATCGTATATGTCCCTGATATATTATAGTTCATCATGAAGCTCTAGCAGCTTGGTGGTAATGACTTCGGAGAAACATCACTATCTCATCTGGAAGATCAACTCCCACTCGATTCAAGCGATTGTTGTACTCAGACAATCTGAGCACAAGCTCAAGATTGAGCTTTTCTCCCTTATTATGCAGGCTAAGAAAATCGTCGGAGGTCTTATACCTCTTGACGTGGGCACGAGCCTGAAATCCCAATTTCAGTCCTTGGAACATCTCATATGTTCTGCGATGTTTCAAAAACGTCTTTGGTGCCTCAATTCTAAACCATTTAGCATTGCGCACTGAACTATCATGTAGTCATCAAAACGTGTATGTCAGATGTTCGCAACATCCATAGACGACGTTCGAGGTTCAGCACACTGAGCGGCGCATTAAGGACATAAGCCTTCTACTGTCTGCATAATTGCTACTATCAACTTTCAACTAATTTTTCTCTAGGAACATATCTAAACAGTAGAACTGAAGTGCGAGCTACGACATAATTTGTGAAGACCTTTTGACTATGTTCAGGATAATTAAGTTCATCTTATGAACTCCCACTCAGATAGACATCCCTCTAGTCATCTAAGTGATTACATGATCCGAGTTAACTAGGTCGTGTCCGATGATCACGTGAGACGGACTAGTCATCATCGGTGAACACCTTCATGTTGATTGTATCTACCATACGACTCATGCTCGACCTTTCGGTCTCTTGTGTTCCGAGGCCATGTCTGTACATGCCAGGCTCGTCAAGTCAACCTAAGTGTTTCGCATGTGTTCCGAGGCCATGTCTGTACATGCTAGGCTCGTCAACACCCGTTGTATTCGAACGTAAGAATCTATCACACCCGATCATCATGTGGTGCTTCGAAACGACGAACTTTCGCAACGGTGCACAGTTAGGGGGAACACTTTCTTGAAATTTTAATGAGGATCATCTTATTTACTACCGTCGTTCTAAGCAAATAAGATGTATAAACATGATAAACATCACATGCAATCAAATAGTGACATGATATGGCCAATATCATATTGCTCCTTTTGATCTCCATCTTCGGGGCTCCATGATCATCATCGTCACCGGCAAGACACCATGATCTCCATCATCGTGTCTTCATGAAGTTGTCTTGCAAACTATTACTTCTACTACTACAGCTAACGGTTAGCAATAAAGTAAAGTAATTACATGACGTTTATGTGGACACACAGGTCATAAATAAATTAAGACAACTCCTATGGCTCCTGCCGGTTGTCATACTCATCGGCATGCAAGTCGTGATTCCTATTACAAGAACATGATCATCTCATACATCACATATATCATTCATCACATCCTTTGGCCATATCACATCACATAGCATACCCTGCAAAAACAAGTTAGACGTCCTCTAATTGTTGTTTGCATGTTTTACGTGGCTGCTATGGGTTTCTAGCAAGAACGTTTCTTACCTACGCAAAAACCACAACGTGATATGCCAATTGCTATTTACCCTTCATAAGGACCCTTTTCATCGAATCCGATCCGACTAAAGTGGGAGAGACAGACACCCGCTAGCCACCTTATGCAACTAGTGCATGTCAGTCGGTGAAACCAGTCTCACGTAAGAGTACGTGTAAGGTCGGTCCGGGCCGCTTCATCCCATGATGCCGCCGAATCAAGATAAGACTAGTAACGGCAAGTAAATTGACAAAATCAACGCCCACAACTGCTTCGTGTTCTATTCGTGCACAGAAACTACGCATAGACCTAGCTCATGATGCCACTGTTGGGGAACGTAGCAGAAATTCAAAATTTTCTACGCATCACCAAGATCAATCTATGGAGTAACCTAGCAACGAGGGGAAGGAGAGTGCATCTACATACCCTTGTAGATC
>NW_021300745.1:0-2019 GCF_002162155.2 Triticum dicoccoides
ATCCCTTCTTGCCCTTGCCCTTCTTGAAACCAGTGGTTTCACCAACCATTAACAATTGATGCTCCTTCTTGATTTCTACTTTTGTGGTGTCAAACATCGCGAATATCTCAAGGATCATCGTATATGTCCCTGATATATTATAGTTCATCATGAAGCTCTAGCAGCTTGGTGGTAATGACTTCGGAGAAACATCACTATCTCATCTGGAAGATCAACTCCCACTCGATTCAAGCGATTGTTGTACTCAGACAATCTGAGCACAAGCTCAAGATTGAGCTTTTCTCCCTTATTATGCAGGCTAAGAAAATCGTCGGAGGTCTTATACCTCTTGACGTGGGCACGAGCCTGAAATCCCAATTTCAGTCCTTGGAACATCTCATATGTTCTGCGATGTTTCAAAAACGTCTTTGGTGCCTCAATTCTAAACCATTTAGCATTGCGCACTGAACTATCATGTAGTCATCAAAACGTGTATGTCAGATGTTCGCAACATCCATAGACGACGTTCGAGGTTCAGCACACTGAGCGGCGCATTAAGGACATAAGCCTTCTACTGTCTGCATAATTGCTACTATCAACTTTCAACTAATTTTTCTCTAGGAACATATCTAAACAGTAGAACTGAAGTGCGAGCTACGACATAATTTGTGAAGACCTTTTGACTATGTTCAGGATAATTAAGTTCATCTTATGAACTCCCACTCAGATAGACATCCCTCTAGTCATCTAAGTGATTACATGATCCGAGTTAACTAGGTCGTGTCCGATGATCACGTGAGACGGACTAGTCATCATCGGTGAACACCTTCATGTTGATTGTATCTACCATACGACTCATGCTCGACCTTTCGGTCTCTTGTGTTCCGAGGCCATGTCTGTACATGCCAGGCTCGTCAAGTCAACCTAAGTGTTTCGCATGTGTTCCGAGGCCATGTCTGTACATGCTAGGCTCGTCAACACCCGTTGTATTCGAACGTAAGAATCTATCACACCCGATCATCATGTGGTGCTTCGAAACGACGAACTTTCGCAACGGTGCACAGTTAGGGGGAACACTTTCTTGAAATTTTAATGAGGATCATCTTATTTACTACCGTCGTTCTAAGCAAATAAGATGTATAAACATGATAAACATCACATGCAATCAAATAGTGACATGATATGGCCAATATCATATTGCTCCTTTTGATCTCCATCTTCGGGGCTCCATGATCATCATCGTCACCGGCAAGACACCATGATCTCCATCATCGTGTCTTCATGAAGTTGTCTTGCAAACTATTACTTCTACTACTACAGCTAACGGTTAGCAATAAAGTAAAGTAATTACATGACGTTTATGTTGACACACAGGTCATAAATAAATTAAGACAACTCCTATGGCTCCTGCCGGTTGTCATACTCATCGGCATGCAAGTCGTGATTCCTATTACAAGAACATGATCATCTCATACATCACATATATCATTCATCACATCCTTTGGCCATATCACATCACATAGCATACCCTGCAAAAACAAGTTAGACGTCCTCTAATTGTTGTTTGCATGTTTTATGTGGCTGCTATGGGTTTCTAGCAAGAACGTTTCTTACCTACGCAAAAACCACAACGTGATATGCCAATTGCTATTTACCCTTCATAAGGACCCTTTTCATCGAATCCGATCCGACTAAAGTGGGAGAGACAGACACCCGCTAGCCACCTTATGCAACTAGTGCATGTCAGTCGGTGAAACCAGTCTCACGTAAGAGTACGTGTAAGGTCGGTCCGGGCCGCTTCATCCCATGATGCCGCCGAATCAAGATAAGACTAGTAACGGCAAGTAAATTGACAAAATCAACGCCCACAACTGCTTCGTGTTCTATTCGTGCACAGAAACTACGCATAGACCTAGCTCATGATGCCACTGTTGGGGAACGTAGCAGAAATTCAAAATTTTCTACGCATCACCAAGATCAATCTATGGAGTAACCTAGCAACGAGGGGAAGGAGAGTGCATCTACATACCCTTGTAGATC
>NW_021300746.1:0-3106 GCF_002162155.2 Triticum dicoccoides
GATGTTGTTTGTGCTACTTCGGTAATGCCTATATTTGTTTAAAGCATGTAGTTGTTTAACTCCATTCTGCAAATTGCTGGTGATACCATAGTTCTGCTAAAGCCTAACCACTCGAACAAGATGCTAGCACAAATCACGACTTCAACGAACAATGTAAAGTTCAGATAGTATGGAGTAAAGGGAGTACATTCTTCGAAAATAATTGTTTCATTAAGTAAACATCAGCTGATGCATTTAAAATATTGTTCAAAATAGATGGCCCAATATATAATAAAAATACACTAGCAGTACCATGGTAAAACAAGCATAAATTACAAAATATGGGCAGTGTTAATAGCTTTCCACGTAAAAAGTAATATGAAAATTACATTTAAGTTCCATGTTACATGTGTTCTTATACTCCAATGTTACATGTGTCTCAAAACTTCCTACAATGAAGCTACAAGCTCATTAGTAATGCTTGCAGCTTGCTAATGTCTTTCATACACTGAACTGAATTGTACTACAGGTCGAGAGGTCAAATAATTGCATAGAGAAAAATCTACATGATTATGTATTTATAGGAAGAAAGTAAGACACGTTTCACATCAATACGGGGATCAAATTAATTGTTAGTGCCATATGTTTTTTTTTCTGATAAATAACATTACAGTAGATAGTAGCGTTGTGGAAAAAAAATGATGAAATGTTGATATTTCAATACATGAATTGGTTCATCAGTGGATTCTATAGGGATATGTATGTGTGTCGATCACCAATCCATCTCGTAAAATCTTTCGATTGTTACGCAGTGGGGAAGAACCATTCAGAGCTAAAATATTTTTGACTATCACTCCTACTAAGAGAAACTATACTGCTTTTGCCACTCATTATGTCGAACACACAATAGATAGGAATGCCATGGACGAACTTTCGACAATTGAAGCACTTGCACCGCGCAGAATGTTGATTAAATTCCCATTTCCATGATCAATCATTTCCCGAAAGAAACACAAGGTTCCCTCCTTGAAAAATCTGGTGATAGTGCGCAGAGGAACCTGTTACCGCGAACGCTCTCGAGCCAGTCTGTCCAACAAAGAGGACTTGGTCACCCAAGTCTTTCACCTCAGACCACCGGCCCTTATCCAAGTCTGCCTCGAATACACGCCGACCCATTGTGTGGTGATCAAGCTTGAGCTCGTTCATCACTTCAAGAATAGTCCAACGCAGCATCAATAGCTTTGTGTTGTCGGCTGATGTGACTAGGTAGCATTTCATGTCCATGTAGCCCACATTGAGATGTTCTTTAATGACATGTTCCACGCGACTTTTGGACAATGAATCTCGGACAAACTCACGGATGAACAGATTCCCCATCTCTCAAACAACAAAGATCTTTCCATGATGGAAGGCTACTTCCTCGTAACAAAGGGTCCCGCCATGGTGCTGAGTAGCAAATGTGTCGGCTGATTCTCCATGGTCAACTCCTGTCCATCAACTAGCACCGATAGATCCAGTCACAAAATTGAATCTGGTACTCTTCAACACTGCTCCAGCACCCCTGCACGCTTTGTTTGACCACATGTCTCACCATTAGTGCCTTGGTCTATCGTTGTGTCCCGTGCTTATGGTACGCCTCGCCGCTATCACCGTGTCGAGCCTCTACTGTCCCGGTCGAGTCTCCAGGATAGCTAGCCCACACCACTCAACCCCCACTTTAGAGAACCATCGATCATCACTGATCAATGTCGAGTCTCACATATCTATCAGACCAATGGGCCCCAGTCCGATCCATGTGTCACTAGCTATCCCGCTGAAATAGGCTTCGACTCTCCATGCATTTACGTCGTAGACCCTCCATCAGCATAGAGTGAAGTCGTCCATGAGAATCCAGCTCCACCTTCAACATGACTCCATGTAGCTGGCCATGCTACCCTCGCGCCATGCCGACTTCAAGCTCTCATGTGTGCACTGCTTAATCAACCCCTGTGCCATAGTCTTGTCGAAGCCGCACGAACCCTCAAGCCTGCACCACGTGTTTCCATGCCTCAGAAACCAGCCACCACCAGGACCATGCTCCTATGTCGTCGTCGTCGCTGAAATCTCCACCGTCTTTTAATTTCACCAACATACACGTCAGTTCATCAGACAATCCAGTCCGACCCAGCCAAAATTATGCGACTACAACCATGCTCCACCCTGCATAGTGTCTGCTGATACGTCTCCAACGTATTCTATAATTTTTGATTGTTCCATGCTATTATATTATTCATCTTGGATGTTTTATATGCATTTATATGATAGTTTATAGGATTTTTGGGACTAACCTATTAACCTAGAGACAGTGTCGGTTTCTGTTTTTTCCTTGTTTTTGAGTTTTACAGAAAAGGAATACCAAATGGAGTCCAATTGACCTGCCAATTTTTGTGATTTTTTATGGACCAAAAGAAGCCCCCGACGTAAAAGAGTAGGGCCAGTAGAGTCCCAAGCCATCCACGAGGGTGGATGGCGCGCCCCCTACCTCGTGGATGACTCGGAGACTCCCCTGACGTGAAACCGACGCCAAAATTCCTATAAATACAGAAACCCCCGAAAGGAAACCTAGATCAGGAGTTCCGCCGCCTCAAGCCTCTAGAGCCACGGAAAACTAATCGGGAACCTTTTTCGGTACCCTGCCGGAGGGGGGATCCATCACCGGTGTCCATCTTCATCATCCCGATGCTCTCCATGACGAGGAGGGAGTAGTTCACCCTCGGGGTTGATGGTATGTACCAGTAGCTATGTGTTTGATCTCTTTCTCTCGTGTTCTTGATGTGGCACGATCTTGATGTACCACGAGATTTACTATTATAGTTGGATCTTATGATGTTTCTTCCCCTCTATCTTCTTGTAATGGATTGAGTTTTCCCTTTGGAATTATCTTATCGGCTTGAGTCTTTAAGGATTTGAGAACACTTGATGTATGTCTTGCGTGGGATACCCGTGGTGACAATGGGGTATTCTATTGATTCACTTGATGTATGTTTTAGTGATCAACTTGTGGGTTCCGTGACCTCGGGAATCTATGCATAGGGGTTGGCACACGTTTTCGTCTTGACTCTCCGGTAGAAACTTTGGGGCACTTTAT
>NW_021300747.1:0-1662 GCF_002162155.2 Triticum dicoccoides
GGATCAAGCAAAGAAAGGGTTCTTGCCTGTGTTACAAGGTGTGAAGTTGAGTCAAACTCAATGCCCGACCACTGCAGAAGATAGAGAGAAAATGAAAGATGTTCCCTATGCTTCAGCCATAGGCTCTATCATGTATGCAATGCTGTGTACCAGACCTGATGTGTGCCTTGCTATAAGTTTAGCAGGGAGGTACCAAAGTAATCCAGGAGTGGATCACTGGACAGCGGTCAAGAACATCCTGAAATACCTGAAAAGGACTAAGGATATGTTTCTCGTATATGGAGGTGACAAAGAGCTCACCGTAAGAGGTTACGTTGATGCAAGCTTTGACACTGATCCAGACAATTCTAAATCGCAAACCGGATACGTGTTTACATTAAACGATGGAGTTGTCAGTTGGTGCAGTTCTAAACAAAGCGTCGTAGCGGAATCTACATGTGAAGCGGAGTACATAGCTGCTTCGGAAGCAGCGAACGAAGGAGTCTGGATGAAGGAGTTCATATCCGATCTAGGTGTCATACCTAGTGCATCGGGTCCAATGAAAATCTTTTGTGACAATACTGGTGCAATTGCCTTGGCAAAGGAATCCAGATTTCACAAAAGGATCAAGCACATCAAGAGACGCTTCAATTCCATCCGGGATCTAGTCCAGGTGGGAGACATAGAGATTTGCAAGATACATACGGATCTGAATGTTGCAGACTCGTTGACTAAGCCTCTTCCACGAGCAAAACATGATCAACACCAAGACTCCATGGGTGTTAGAATCATTACAGTGTAATCTAGATTATTGACTCTAGTGCAAGTGGGAGACTGAAGGAAATATGCCCTAGAGGCAATAATAAAGTTATTATTTATTTCCTTATATCATGATAAATGTTTATTATTCATGCTAGAATTGTATTAACGGGAAACATAATACATGTGTGAATACATAGACAAACAAAGTGTCACTAGTATGCCTCTACTTGACTAGCTCGTTAATCAAAGATGGTTATGTTTCCTAACCATGAACAAAGAGTTGTTATTTGATTAACGAGGTCACATCATTAGTTGAATGATCTGATTGACATGACCTATTCCATTAGCTTAGCACTCGATCGCTTAGTATGTTGCTATTGCTTTCTTCATGACTTATACATGTTCCTATGACTATGAGATTATGCAACTCCCATTTGCCGGAGGAACACTTTGTGTGCTACCAAACGTCACAACGTAACTGGGTGATTATAAAGGAGCTCTACAGGTGTCTCCAATGGTAGATGTTGGGTTGGTGTATTTCGAGATTAGGATTTGTCACTCCGATTGTCGGAGAGGTATCTCTGGGCCCTCTCGATAATGCACATCACATAAGCCTTGCAAGCATTGCAACTAATAAGTTAGTTGCGGGATGATGTATTACAGAATGAGTAAAGAGACTTGCCAGTAACGATATTGAACTAGGTATTGGATACCGACGATCGAATCTCGGGCAAGTAACATACCGATGACAAAGGGAACAACGTATATTGTTATGCGGTCTGACCGATAAAGATCTTCGTAGAATATGTAGGAGCCAATATGGGCATCCAGGTCCCTCTATTGGTTATTGACCGGAGATGTGTCTCAGTCATGTCTACATTGTTCTCGAACTGTAGGGTCCGCACGCTTAACGTTACGATG
>NW_021300748.1:0-1662 GCF_002162155.2 Triticum dicoccoides
GGATCAAGCAAAGAAAGGGTTCTTGCCTGTGTTACAAGGTGTGAAGTTGAGTCAAACTCAATGCCCGACCACTGCAGAAGATAGAGAGAAAATGAAAGATGTTCCCTATGCTTCAGCCATAGGCTCTATCATGTATGCAATGCTGTGTACCAGACCTGATGTGTGCCTTGCTATAAGTTTAGCAGGGAGGTACCAAAGTAATCCAGGAGTGGATCACTGGACAGCGGTCAAGAACATCCTGAAATACCTGAAAAGGACTAAGGATATGTTTCTCGTATATGGAGGTGACAAAGAGCTCACCGTAAGAGGTTACGTTGATGCAAGCTTTGACACTGATCCAGACAATTCTAAATCGCAAACCGGATACGTGTTTACATTAAACGATGGAGTTGTCAGTTGGTGCAGTTCTAAACAAAGCGTCGTAGCGGAATCTACATGTGAAGCGGAGTACATAGCTGCTTCGGAAGCAGCGAACGAAGGAGTCTGGATGAAGGAGTTCATATCCGATCTAGGTGTCATACCTAGTGCATCGGGTCCAATGAAAATCTTTTGTGACAATACTGGTGCAATTGCCTTGGCAAAGGAATCCAGATTTCACAAAAGGATCAAGCACATCAAGAGACGCTTCAATTCCATCCGGGATCTAGTCCAGGTGGGAGACATAGAGATTTGCAAGATACATACGGATCTGAATGTTGCAGACTCGTTGACTAAGCCTCTTCCACGAGCAAAACATGATCAACACCAAGACTCCATGGGTGTTAGAATCATTACAGTGTAATCTAGATTATTGACTCTAGTGCAAGTGGGAGACTGAAGGAAATATGCCTTAGAGGCAATAATAAAGTTATTATTTATTTCCTTATATCATGATAAATGTTTATTATTCATGCTAGAATTGTATTAACCGGAAACATAATACATGTGTGAATACATAGACAAACAAAGTGTCACTAGTATGCCTCTACTTGACTAGCTCGTTAATCAAAGATGGTTATGTTTCCTAACCATGAACAAAGAGTTGTTATTTGATTAACGAGGTCACTTCATTAGTTGAATGATCTGATTGACATGACCTATTCCATTAGCTTAGCACTCGATCGCTTAGTATGTTGCTATTGCTTTCTTCATGACTTATACATGTTCCTATGACTATGAGATTATGCAACTCCCATTTGCCGGAGGAACACTTTGTGTGCTACCAAACGTCACAACGTAACTGGGTGATTATAAAGGAGCTCTACAGGTGTCTCCAATGGTAGATGTTGGGTTGGTGTATTTCGAGATTAGGATTTGTCACTCCGATTGTCGGAGAGGTATCTCTGGGCCCTCTCGATAATGCACATCACATAAGCCTTGCAAGCATTGCAACTAATAAGTTAGTTGCGGGATGATGTATTACAGAATGAGTAAAGAGACTTGCCAGTAACGATATTGAACTAGGTATTGGATACCGACGATCGAATCTCGGGCAAGTAACATACCGATGACAAAGGGAACAACGTATATTGTTATGCGGTCTGACCGATAAAGATCTTCGTAGAATATGTAGGAGCCAATATGGGCATCCAGGTCCCTCTATTGGTTATTGACCGGAGATGTGTCTCAGTCATGTCTACATTGTTCTCGAACTGTAGGGTCCGCACGCTTAACGTTACGATG
>NW_021300749.1:0-929 GCF_002162155.2 Triticum dicoccoides
TTGAGTTGCGTGAAATTTCTAGGATCGACCAAAATGCAAGAAAATAAAGTATGCATGATGATCTATTCCAAATTGAAAATAAATTCAAAGGGGCTTTGAATTTAATTCTTTGAAACTCCCAACTCATATTTCATATAATTTGAAGAAGTCATTTTATCTTCTCTCGTGAAAATCATTGAGTCGCATAAAGTTTCAGAATTGGAATATTTCCAAATGAAATTCAAATATTCTCAACACCCCTTGTCATTTAAAATGGAAGAAGTCATGTCATCTTCTCTCCAGGGTTTTTGTGATGAAAGGAATTTGAATTCCCGAAGATCATAAAAGCAAAATTGAAAGTTTGGGAAAGTCCTTTTATTCCCTCTCATTTAACTTTCAAAAGGTTTTGAATTCACTCACTTTCAGTCAATCAATCAAGCAATCAATCAAATCTATCTATTTGTTTATAACATTCCAAAATTTAGAATTTTTGGATGTTACAAACTACCACCCTTAAAATGAATCTCGTCCTCGAGATTCGGAGAGGCTAGAAAGAATAGGTTAGGGTTTGGGGTCTTCTCAAAGTCCATCGATTATCTCCGAGGTCTCGGGTGCTACCACCCTTAGAAACATTGTTACGGTTCCATCAAAACTCATATACTCCATCCTTTTCGTTGACAGTGTCAGTCTTCTCAGATATTAAGGATAATCCCTTCTCTGGGCTCTTCCGGTAGTGGCATAACCTTTTCCTCAATTCCTTTGTCCTTTCATCTTGGTAAGGTTATCCTGAAATTGGGTCTTCTTAGCTGACGGTCTGGCGCCAAGACTAAACAACTATCGATATCTCGTGGTGGTCAACAATTTATGGTTTCTCCTGCAGGAAAGGGTCTGGGTTGAACCTCACCGTATAACCTACGGTTGGCAACAACTGCCGTGTACAAGGGAAAAAA
>NW_021300750.1:0-1629 GCF_002162155.2 Triticum dicoccoides
TGCACTTTCTAACCCAATTGGAATCACCTTCAAATTCGTCCGGAGCGTTGAGTTGTGGACGAAACAATCTGATGCTGCAGCAGAATCCGAGTCAAACTACAAGTCCAAAGGTGTTACATCACCTCCACTTGGGCCCATGAGCCTTGTACGACCTAGGGTTAGTTTTAGGCTGCCTTGGGACGTCCTCCCACCTCCTTGGCCGCCACCCCTTGCTCCTATATAAGTAGATCCATCTAGTAGCTTTTTCCTGGGGATTTGTTTAGTTAAAAGTTAGCCATTGCAACTTCGTGTACTTCGTTTGTGTCCAACGACCAGACCAAGACCGCTTCCGGATCCCCACCATTATCAATACCTCATATATATTTGCAATATTCAGATTGCTTTATCATATTCTTGCTCGTTCTTCGATTGCTTGTAGGAATAGACCTTCGTGGTCAGGCTGACCGTGCTTCCGGCATCGTCAGTAACCTCAGGAGATTGGTTTAGCGATTGCTAAGGCGCAACGTCGTGCACGTTTGTAGTCGGATCGTCAAAGTCGTCTCCACCAAATCGATAGTTATCATCTCATCGAAAGATCGGGACCCTCGCCTCTATCAAGTGGTATCAGTTTTCAGGTTGCTCGGTGAGAATTTCCAGTTTTCCTAGATTAGATTTATTTTCTTACCTATTGTCCAAGAAAAAGCCACAAAAAAGAGTTAGATCTATTCATCCTTCGTCCAAGCCAGTCTGAGCCTTTGCAATTTTCTTTTCATTGCTTGCATAGTTGAATTATCGGTTGCATCGTCGTGTCGAGTTGCTGGTCTTAGTGTCTAGTTCGTTTAGAGTTTCGAGTTCTGTTCACATTAGTCACGCCACCGCTGCATCATTATCTCTTCCGCTGTCCACCACCCATCCATCAATTTCCACCACGTGCTACCCACCATTCATTGTCATAATAATAGTTGAGATCGTTCACATCTTCACTTGATCCAATCTGCATCTTATCTAGTTTGTTTTGGAAAGAGGGAGAAAAAAAAGAGAGAAAAAAACGAGAAAAAATATTAAAGGTGGGGATCCATAGTCAATTCATGGGCTTTGTCGATCGCGGGAGACGTGCCACCACCTTTGCAAATACCACAACCGTCACGAGAGGTGCACAAACATCCAAATGCACATGATCAGGTTAATGTATCTATACCACCATTTAATGGCCGTTTTAAACCTGCTTTATATATTGAATGGGAGTTCGACATAAAAAATATATTTGCTTCCCATAATTTCGATGACCATAAAAAGGTTAAGGTTGCGGTTGGTTCTTTCACTGGTTATGCTTTGGTTTGGTGGAGTGAATATTGTCGGTTACACCCTGATTATATACCTACTACTTGGGATGATTTGAAACTTGCCATGCGACATACTTTCGTCCCTGCTTATTATACTCGTGACATGATTAAGAAGTTGCAACACTTAAAACAAGGTAGTGAAACTGTAACAAAATATTATGATGATTTACAAACTACCTTGTTGCATTCCTCTTTAGAAGAAAGTGAAGATGATTTTATGGATCGATTTTGGGGAGGATTAAACCGTGATATTCAAGAGATACTAATTCATGAAGAGTGTTATCCTATGGACCATTTGTTTCATCTT
>NW_021300751.1:0-2761 GCF_002162155.2 Triticum dicoccoides
TTAGTCTTGAGGGACACGGATAGAAGCTCACAATCCTTAGATAGAGAAGCATGAGACTTCACAAGCTTGCTTTTATCATTCATTAACTCTTCACAAGAGTCAATAGCCTTTTTCAAGGAGGCAAGATCATTTGTGTGAACATCAATGTTTGCACCAATTTTTAAGCATAGTTCATCATTTCGTGCTTCCTCATATTGGACTTTCCGCTCAAGGATTTCACACTTTTCCTTTTCCTCGGTGACGAGGGTTTCGAGTTCCTTAATGGTGATGGTGTGCTTACTCACCATCTCCATAAGCATACGAAACATAGTGAGTTTCTTTCCTTTGAGGGAGCACATGAACTTATTAAGTTTAGCAATCATAGGATCATCTAGATCATCATCCTCATAGCTATCCTCCGCATCAAGGTACTCATCACTAGGAGTAGAAGGTGTGAAAAGAGGAGGATTTGATCGTGGAGTTACCTTGACCTTGTCAAAAGAGCTTTGGTCCTCTCCTTCTTCAACCATGGCCTTTGCCATTAGGCACTTGTGAGCGTTGCCCTTGTAATCTTTCATGTAGTTGTAGGTGACCACTTCACCACTCTTGTTTACTAACCTCAACGTGTTTTGAGAGTCTTGAGCAACTCCGGCAACACCACTAACATCATCCGGATCAGATTCTTCTTGAGCAACCATTGCCATTCCATCTCTCTTCTTGAGCTTGGAGTTCAAAGGATTCGGTAACTTCTTCTTGGGAAAGGTCTTGGGAAACCTTGGTTTAACTTCTCTCTTCTCATAAGGGCACTCGTTGGAGAAGTGACTGGTTTCTTCACAGTCGTAGCATTTTCTCACTTTCTTCTTTTGAAATCTTCCCTTGAATTTTCCGTTGCTAAACTTCTTGACAAAAAGAGCCATGTCTTCATACGAAGGGCCCTCGTCGGAGTCAATCTCATTACCATCTTCATCCTCATCATCTTCTTCTTCTTCACTTTGCTCATCTTCACATACTTGCTTGGCCTTCAATGCAAGATTGAGTTTTGATGATGGGGAACCATGCATGGCAAGATGTTTTGTGGCATTGGCCTTTGACTCTTCAAATAGTTGGAAGGCGGATATGATGTCATCTATAGTCATTTCCTTGAAGGTATGGTGTTGTCTTATGTCCCACACCATTTGATGATGATATGGAGCAAGAGCATGAAGCAACTTATCCACAAGAAACCTCTTAGTCATATTGAATCCATCTTGAGTCTTGTCACACTCACATGACTCAATATCCGCAGTGAGAGTCATGAGACGCTCAAGGAGTTGATTGGGGGTTTTACCTTTTTCCATACAAAAATTTTGCAATTGCCCCTTGGCAATTTCATATTGAGCACTCCGGAGGGTAGAAGTGCCAGTCCTGGATCGTATAATACTTTCCCATAGTTCCTTGGCACTTTTGATGTGTATGAACGGTCTCCTTTGCTTTTCATCCATACCTCTCCTTATACACATGATTGCCGTGTCATTGAGGTTCTTGTCATATATTTCTCTTGGTGTGGGGTTCTTCGGATCAACCACATGATAGCCATACTCCATAATCTCCAGCATCTCATCGTTTCCATGTCGAAGATGATCCTGCATAGCAACTTTCCACAATGCAAAATTGGCAGTAGCAGTAAGTAAAGGAGGTTTGCCTTGAGGGTTATATCTTGGTTTCTCAACCTGAGGTCTTGCATAAAGCCAAGGAACACTGGTGTGTTCATTGCTAGGAGGTTGTTGACCAAGTGATGAAATAGGCACAGTTGGGCTCGGACTCACACCACTTGAGTGTGGTGCAAGCACCGCGGACAACGTGGCTAACCTCAGTTGGACCAAGGCCTCAATAGAAGCATCATGCTCCTCTTTTTGCTTAGCAAGGGCCCGTTCTAGATCCTGAGACGTAAAGGACTTGACTTCAGAAGAAGCCTCACCTTTGTCCTTAGGATCTACAACCAGGGGAGTCCCATCTGGGTTCATCTCGCTCTACGGCGATTAAGCCACAAGAATAGAGCACCAGGCTCTGATACCAATTGAAAGGATCGAGATGGACCTAGAGGGGGGGGGTGAATAGGTACAATTACAAATTTTAATTATTACTTGGCAATTTTTAGGCAATAATGCGGAATATAAAGATGAGCCTAAAAATTGCACGTGAGCACAAGGTACTAAGCAAATAACACAAACACGTAAGTAAGCAAGCACAATATAATGTATGCAAGTGTAAAGAGACAAGTAACCACAAGTAGAGAGTTAAGGTTAGGAATAACCGCAACTCCGGGAGATGAGGATGTAAGCCGATGTTCACTCCCTTGGAGGGGAGCTAGTCACCGTTAGAGGGATGGATGTTACCACGAAGGCACACCAACGCCACGAAGGCTCACCCTATTCTCCCTTTGAGACAACACCACGGAGGCATTTCTCAACCACTAGTGGTAGACCTTGGGGTGGTCTCCAAACCCTCACAAACTTTTCCGAGGGTAATCACAAAGTTCGATTCCTCTCCGGAAGACTCCTACCGCCTAGGAGTCTCCAACCTCCAAGAGTAACAAGAACGATGGGGAAATGCTCAAAACTTGCTCAAGTCACGAATTCCTTTGGTGCAAAGAAGGGGAAGAAGTGGATCTATCACTTGATTGGAGAACTTCTCTCAAAATGCTCCTAGAACACTTGGAATCTAGGATTTAGTATGGATGAATGAGAGAGAGAGAGTGAGGAGTGTTCTTGTGAGGCTCAAAGTGAATGGTCAACCCTCTCCC
>NW_021300752.1:0-1791 GCF_002162155.2 Triticum dicoccoides
TTTTTTTAAAGTGCATGGACATACTATGAACGTTTGGTGTGCGTAACAAGTGCATCCTTAACGGTAAAACATGATCTAAAGTGCATACCTCCCCATTGCTACACATCGCCACACGTGTCTTGGTTGGGGTCTACGGGAGGAATGTGTAGTGCTGCCCAATATTCCGAGGTGGAAGTGGTGATTCTTGATTTGAACAGCTCGTACTGGGGTGGCTGGGTAGAACCCATGGTACTGCAGGTAAAGTCCCACAATATTTTGACAAAGCTACCTGGGGTTGCATCTGGGGTTCTTCGATAAATACTAGGGCTCGGCATGGCAAGAAATGGCTGTGAGAATGGTGCACGAGGTGAGGGTTGCTGGGTAAGGTCACAAGAGAGCCTTCTTATATAGCGTTTGGGCTGATTTATTTACCGTGGTGAAAGGTAATAAATATGCCAGATTAGCTCCAAAGGACGGGGTCAGTGTCAGGAGATATACATATCTCATAAAGAGACGTGTTACTGTGCGTGTCGTCGGGGTTGGTTTTGGTAGCTGTGCCCGGAAAATGTGCACTATGTGCTGACAAAAATACGCGAGGCTACCATTAAAACAGGGGCACAACGACAGGCTGCGTTAATACACAAGATTACGTGATTACAAAGCGGGGATACACTGAGACTCGGCACTACTCATACAGCTTAGTCTACCTCGTTTACGTCTAAACAGGCATGTCTGGTGGATGTCGAGGCTTCTCCATGTGTCCCACTGCTGGGATTAGTCGGAGATGGCGAAGGAACTGCAGGGCCGGGGTAGCGATGATGACCATCGTGGGGATTGTTGGCCACAATCCCGTTGGAGTGTGCTCCCAAAAGGTGACGAAGCACTTCTGGGGTCATCAAGACACCTTGGCCGCTGGTTGGAGCTGACCTCAGGGTCTCGATCGGGTGTCCAAACAACACGACTGGGTTGTCGGCGTCGGACTGGGCTTCCCTGCTTGCCGGGGCTCGGCGAACCAGCTCTCCTCGAGCTGCGATCAGATCAATAGTGATTTCATCAAACAATGCCTCTAGTGCACTTACATAGCGCACTAGGTGCAACAACGCGGATTCTGTCTCGTGGTCTCCGTTGGCAACTTGGGGTGGTCTACCATACCCTTCACGCCTGGGGTAATAGTAGAACAAGCGACAGTTAACTCTAGGCGACAACTGCCGGAGTTGAACTATAGCTTCTCGAGCGGCTAGCTGGATGGCTTGTGGCTCGAAGGAAGTTGTTCTTCCGGTGAACCTGTAGGGGCGTTCTGGCGACAAACCCCTACCGTAGATGTGCACAGTGGCCCAGAATTGGCGGTCTTCACCGCTCATGGGTCCTTGGTACACAACATATTCTGCGGGCTCTTCTAACGCGTAGGCACGACGGGTGAGGTTTGCGAGTAGGGTCACGAAACCTCCAAGATTGGTTGCTGTGGTCTCATTGTGCACTATGGGACCAGGCATTGTGGCTAAGTTGGGGAAGAGGCTGTGCTGGGCCGGGTTGAGGTTAGCGTGCCCTTTTTATAGAAAAGGGAACAGAGTCTTCCTTCGCACGCTTGCGAATGAGACATTTTTGCCATCAGTCATTGATCGACAGGCTAGACTGATAGGTTGGGCACCGACTGCCAAAAGTGTCGGAATTACTGTGTGGCTATCTTGCACGGGAAGCTTGGCTGGGGTTTTTGGTTAGGGTCTGTTAGGTTGGTTTACCTAAGTTATCCGACCTGGCTAAGATAGGATTAGCCAATGGTCAGCCTGGCTCTGGTACCAAGTCTGTGGCGAC
>NW_021300753.1:0-1095 GCF_002162155.2 Triticum dicoccoides
AAAATGACCGACGCATGCTTCGACGAGAACATGTCATTCTGGCACGAACGTCTTCCCAAGGGGAACAAGTGCCCGACCAGTTTGGAGGAGGCGAAGAAAATCGTGTGTCCTCTGGATTTACCGCACGTGAAATACCATGTGTGCATGAACAATTGCATCATTTATCGGGACGAGCACGCGGAGTCTACAATATGTCCGGTGTGCGGTGTCACTCGATACAAGAAGAGGAAGAAAGCTCCTCGAAAAGTGGTGTGGTACTTTCCGATCACTCCTCGTCTGCAGCGGTATTTCGCGGATCCTAAGGTAGCAAAGCTCCTGCGTTGGCACGCGGATAGGGAGGAGAAGAAGCGAGAAGATGACGCAAATGATCCGGAGATAGATAAAAAAGACAAGATGCTGAGTCACCCTAAGGATGCGAGCCAGTGGCAAGCATTGAACTTCGAATACCCAGAATTTGGGAACGGTCCAAGGAACATCGTGCTGGGCGCGAGCACCGATGGAGTCAATCCGTTTGGCAGCCAGAGAAGCACACATAGCACCTGGCCTGTGTTTGTGTGGATGTACAACCTTCCCCACTGGTTGTGCATGAAGAGGAAGTACATTCACATGAGTATGTTAATTGAAGGGCCGAAACAACCAGGGAACGACATCAATCTGTATCTAGGGCTGCTGAAAGAGGAGCTTGACACGCTGTGGAAAACGCCAGCCAATACGTGGGACGCCGCAGAGAAAGAATATTTCCCTATGAGAGCCGCACTGCTCACGACGGTGCACGACTATCTCGGTTACGGATATCTTGCAGGGCAGGTAGTCCACGGATTTTCTGGATGCGTAAGGTGCATGGATGACACAACGTATCGCCAGCTAGATAGAGATCCCGGGTCTTCGAAAACCGTGTTCATGGGACATCGAAGGTGGCTTCGCGACGATGACCCGTGGAGGAAACGCAAGGATCTGTTCGATGGTGAAACCGAACCCCGAAAACGCCCGTGTACGAGGAGCGGCGAGGAAATAGACAAGCTGTTGAAAAATTGGAAAGACTGCCCACTGCCGGGAAAGAAGCAAAAGGCGCCAGAGCCGGGAAAGAAGCGAAAG
>NW_021300754.1:0-1110 GCF_002162155.2 Triticum dicoccoides
GGCGTTGCTTAATCTGAAATGTGGCTAACAAAAGAGACAAGATGTACATGTTGTATATGTATATGTCATCCATTTTTACTTCCCTTGATTTTTGCATATATGACACATGAATAGATGAGTAACTTGCATAGTTCATAAAATCTAAAGCCAAAAAATTAGCACAAGAAGTAGAAGGCATGAAAATATTGCAACTCAGTTTGCACATATAAGTGAAGCTCTTATTCATTTCAAAAGATTGACAATGTTCATCATTAAACCATCCCAACATTGGTGAATAAACCTTACTTGCATCAAATTTACATGCTACAGCATGCTTAAATAAGCAAACATGCAATAAGTCATTCAACACAGAATCATCACCAAGATTAGAGGTCATATCAAAATGATTAAACATTGGTTCTTTTGCATCAATAGTTAATTCAATGGGTGCACTCAAAATTGTTGGTATTTCAGTTGTTTGATCACATGGCAAAGTCAAATTATCAATGTAGTCCTCTAAAATAGGTGGTGTGATCAAAGTAGTGGGTAGCTCATCAGATGGTGCATTCAAATTGACAAGGCATTCATCATTCTCATGTAGAGATGGAAGATCAGTACCTTTGTCATTACCTCTTATGATCAACTCAGATAATGTAGCCACTCTCGGGGGCGATGTGTCACATGGTGGAGGTGATGTAGTCCTGACAACAACGGATGTGGTTGTCATAGTATGCCTAGTAGTTGAAGGAACAATCATATCAACTCTTGGAATGTGCACCGTGTGCTTGTTCTCCTCGTGGCCAACACGTCGTTTTATTTCCTGTTCAGCTTTGCAAGCAAGATGAAACAAATGGTCCATAGGATAACACTCTTCATGAATTAGTATCTCTTGAATATCACGGTTTAATCCTCCCCAAAATCTATCCATAAAATCATCTTCACTTTCTTCTAAAGAGGAATGCAACAAGGTAGTTTGTAAATCATCATAATATTTTGTTACAGTTTCACTACCTTGTTTTAAGTGTTGCAACTTCTTAATCATGTCACGAGTATAATAAGCAGGGACGAAAGTATGTCGCATGGCAAGTTTCAAATCATCCCAAGTAGTAGGTATATAATCAGGGTGTAACC
>NW_021300755.1:0-1023 GCF_002162155.2 Triticum dicoccoides
CCGTGTCTGATCATCACGTGAGACGGACTAGTCATCGTCGGTGAACATTTTCATGTTGATCGTATCTTCCATACGACTCGTGTTCGACCTTTCGGTCTCCGTGTTCCGAGGCCATGTCTGCACATGCTAGGCTCGTCAAGTTAACCCTAAGTGTTTTCGCTGTGTAAAACTGTCTTACACCCGTTGTATGTGAACGTAAGAATCCATCACACCCGATCATCACGTGGTGCTTAGAAACGACGAACTGTAGCAACGGTGCACAGTTAGGGGAGAACACTTCTTGAAATTTTATAAGGGATCATCTTATTTACTACTGTCGTCCTAAGTAAACAAGATGCATAATACATAATAAACATCACATGCAATTATATAGTTGTGACATGATATGGCCAATATCATATAGCTCCATTGATCTTCATCTTCGGGGCTCCATGATCATCTTGTCACCGGCTTGACACCATGATCTCCATCATCGTGTCTTCATGAAGTTGTCACGCCAACGACTACTTCTACTTCTATGACTAACGTTTAGCAATAAGGTAAAGTAGTTTACATGGCGTTATTCAATGACACGCAGGTCATACAAAAAATAATGACAACTCCTATGGCTCCTGCCGGTTGTCATACTCATCGACATGCAAGTCGTGAATCCTATTACAAAGAACATGATCTCATACATCACAATTCATCATTCATCACAACTTCTGGCCATATCACATCACATGATCAATCGCTGCAAAAACAAGTTAGACGTCCTCTAATTGTTGTTGCATCTTTTACGTGGCTGCAATTGGGTTCTAGCAAGAACGTTTTCTTACCTACGAATCACCACAACGTGATTTTGTCAACTTCTATTTACCCTTCATAAGGGCCCTGTTCATCGATTCCGCTCCAACTAAGGTGGGAGAGACAGACACCCGCCAGCCACCTTATGCAACTTGTGCATGTCAGTCGGTGGAACCGGTCTCACGTAAGAGTACGTGTAAGGTTGGTCCGGGCCGCTTCATCCCACAATACCGTTGA
>NW_021300756.1:0-1110 GCF_002162155.2 Triticum dicoccoides
ACATCGCGTGAAGACTATGGAGCGCGAAGACTTAGCAGATTCGTCGTTCTGTGTTTTTCTTTGTTGAGTCATAGGAACCACCGTACTGTTAAGTGGGGTCCAAGAGAACTAGTCAGAATGACTGAAGTGATGCTTAACCAAAAATCCTATGTCTTCGAGTGAAGACTATGAGAGAAAATCTTGTCCAGAGTTGGATAAGTCAGCCTTGCTTGTAGCCCAAGTAAAGTTGCCGTGTGTCTTTGAAATCTGACCGTTGGAACACGTGTCAGTTCCTTAGTTACCAAGGGTCATTTCGGACAAATCAGGTCGGGTTGCCAAGTGGCTATAAATAGCCCACCCCCTACAAGCATAAACTATTAGCTGCTCAGAGTTAAAGTACAGCTTTTGTCATTTGAGAGCAACCCACCTCGAAGCCTTTGAGAGAGAATTCCTTGTGAGGATAAAGCCCTAAACACCCAGAGCCAAAGAGTGTTAGGCATCACTTATGTCTTCCTGTCTGTGTGATCTAAAGACTTATTACACTTGAGGACTGTGAATCCTCCAGCTGGTTAGGCGTCGCGTTCTGAGCATCCAAGAGTCATTTCGGATCGCCGGTGAACGAAGTCTGTGAAGGTTTGGAAGTCTACCTTGAAGACTTACCAGAGTGATTGGGCAAGGACTGGGTGTCCTTAGCTCAAGGGGAATAAGGTGAAGACGAGGTCTTCTGAGTTGAATCTCAGCCTCCCTAACCAGATGTACATTTGTCACAGCAACTGGAACTGGTCCAACAAATCATTGTCTTCAATGAGTCACTGGTTTCATCCTTCCCTTCCCTTTACTTACTGTTGGTCCTTGTGAAGTCATTGTATGATTGCATTATCTTTTGTCTTCACTAAGTGACTGCTTGTTCTGATTGGCTTCACAATATCTTCCTACCTGATCTTTACTGCCTAGCTGCTATTAGTCATTGTGCTTTCACTTCATTGAATACTTGACTATGGTTTGCCTAGTGTAGTCTACCTTCCGCTGCATGGTAATAGGTTTATTTCTATCGTTTGTCTTCGAAACTTCCATGTTTTGAAGACTTTATAAAAATCACCTATTCACCCCCCCTCTAGTCGATCACTAGCA
>NW_021300757.1:0-1303 GCF_002162155.2 Triticum dicoccoides
CCATCTCACATGTTCCTGACGAACCCACCCTGGCAAGCTCACACGCGCCCACCCCGGCCAGCTCACCAACCCAACCACCCCGGCAAGCACACGCGCACCCACCACGCCAAGCTCACATGCGCCCAACCCGACAAGCCCGCACCCATTCCCACCCACCAGATGGTCACCCGTGCCCAGGCCGGGCGCTTCTTCCCCAACCCCAAGTACCATCAATCCCTTCTCGCGTCCACGGACACCTCCGTCTCCCCTGTGCCCAAAACCGTGCGTGCTGTCTGACATGATCGGAACTGGCTAGCTGCAATGCAGGTTGAGTACACGGCGTTGATCCAGAACCGGACATGGAGTCTTGTCCCTCACTCGCGCGGAGCCAACATCGTCACTGGGAAGTGGCTCTTCCATCACAAATTCAAAGCCGGCGGGAGCCTGGAATGCTACAAAGCAAGGTGGGTGGTCCGCAGGTTCTCTCAGCGGCCTGGAGTTGATTTTGAGGAGACGTTCTCGTCGGTGGTCAAGGCAGCCACAATTCACACCGTTCTGTCTGTCGCAGCGACACGCCAATGGCCAGTTCATCAGATGGACGTGAACAATGCCTTCCTGCATCGTCACCTCACCGAGCACGTCTACTGCCAGTAACCGTCCGGGTTCATCGACGCCAACAACCCCGACCATGTATGCCTCCTTGACCAGTCCCTCTACGACCTCAAGCAGGGGCCGCGCGCCTGGTTCGCGCGGTTCGCTACCTTCATCCGCACCATCGGCTTCCACGACTCCCGCTCCGATCCGTCGTTGTTCACGCTACACCATGACGATGGCGCGGCCTACCTACTACTGTACGTCGACGACATAATCCTTGCGGCTTCCTCGTTGACCCTTCTCCAACGCCTATAACAGCAATTGTTCGCGGAATTCTCCATGAAAGACCTCGGGCCCCTACACTACTTCCTGGGGATCGCCGTCACCAGAGACGACCACGACTTCTTCCTCTCCCAGCGCGGCTACACCGAAGAGCTATTGGAGCGCGCCAACATGATTCTGTGCAAACCTGCCTCGACCCCCGTCAACACGCACTCCAAGCTCTCAGCCACGGATAGCGCACCGGTCCCCGACGCGTCAAAATATCGCAGTCTTGTTGGAGCCCTTCAGTACCTGACAATGATGCATTGGAGATCGCGTACGCTGTGCAGCAATGGCGCACCGTGGGAGTGGTTCGCCATTACTAGTTGAACTAGTGATGGCGCACCACTCCCACGGTGCGCCATTACTAACTTGGCCCAAAAATTCGCCCGAATGCACACCCCCCCCC
>NW_021300758.1:0-974 GCF_002162155.2 Triticum dicoccoides
CTGGAGATAAGGGTAGAAAACATGTTGTGTTTGCACCTGGAGATCTTGTTTGGTTACATTTGCGTAAGGATAGATTTCCTGATTTGCGCAAATCAAAGTTAATGCCACGTGCTGATGGTCCCTTTAAGGTGTTAGAGAAAATAAATGATAATGCATATAAACTTGAGCTGCCTGCAGATTTTGGGGTTAGTCCCACTTTTAACATTGCAGATTTGAAGCCTTATTTGGGTGAGGAAGATGAACTTCCGTCGAGGACGACTTCATTTCAAGAAGGGGAGGATGATGAGGACATCAATACAATTGTTACACCCACAGCCCCTGCTGCTATACATACTGGACCAATTACTAGAGCTCGTGCACGCCAACTAAATTACCAGGTACTTTCGTTTCTTGGTAATGACTCTAATGTTCATGAAAATATGATGCTGCCTAAATTGGATACATTTGTTTTGCTTACAAATGAAGGGCCTAGCTTGGAGAAGGATGAACATTGGAGCAAGAACAAGCATGGAGATGATGGCATGCGCAAGGGGAACAAGAATGGAGTTACAAGTGATGATTTCAGGACTTTGAAGCCACCATAATGGGTGCATGAAGCCTTGGACGAAATATACAAGATGCCACTTCATAAATTTCGTCCCGAGGCTATTTTAGGTGCTGCGTCACCTTATTATTGGGCCAGGCCCATGTAATTTCGAAATACATAAGTATAGGCTATTTTTAGAGTCCGTATGTGTGGGGAAACAAGAGTAGGGTTGATTTCGGACTCCTCCACCAAGGGCCACGAAATTCCCCCCTCTTCCTCCATATATACAGCCCTTAGGGCATCGTTTAGACTTTGGGTTTTGTTTAGATTAAAAGTTCGCCATAGCTGCAACTTCGCGTACTTCGTTTGTGTTCAACGACCAGACAAAGGCGTCACAGAACCCCACCTTGATCAATAAAGCTTTCATCTTATATTCGCAATATCCAGA
>NW_021300759.1:0-1356 GCF_002162155.2 Triticum dicoccoides
CGGTACTAATGAGGTTATGGCAAGCTGTTTTTTAGTCCCACCTCGCGAAGTGAGAGGGACTAGGAGCGGTTTATAAGCCCTGAGTGCAGAGACGATGAAGAAGAGGCTCAATGCTCACGTTGCTTAGCTTCAAGCCTTCAGGAATACGGTAGACTGCATGGAGCTATGCGCAGTGCAGTTTACACTATTCCGAAAGGCTTGAAGCAAATTAACGAGCATTGCACCTCTTTTTTATTTTTAATAACTTATTACAACTCCGGACTTCTTCTGTTATGGCAAAAACTAATTGCACGTCGACATTTCTTTTTTTTTAAGTTATAACTCCAGACTTTGACCATCAAGTTTTGCAGAAAAGAAAAAATAGCAGAAAAGAAGAAAAACTATAGCTGAAAAGAAAAAAACAAAATAAAAAAAGTACTCAGAAATAAATAGAAGAAAATAAATATAGCAGAAAAGAAAAAACTACTCAGAAATAAATAGAAGAAAAAATAAAGCAGAAAAGAAAAAAGATATTTGCTATTTTTCAATCGTTTACAAAATGACCATGAAATTGAAAATCACTACAAAATGAACTCTGGAAATGTTAAATTTTGGCAAACTAGATGAAAAACTACTCACAAATAAATAGAAGAAAATAAATATAACAGAAAAGAAAAAACTATACAAAAAACTACGCAGAAATAAGAAGAAGAAGAAGAAGAAGAAGAAGAAGAAGAAGAGGAAGGAGGAAGAAGAAGAAGAAGAAGAAGAAGAAGAAGAAGAAGAGGAAGAAGAAGGAGAAGAAGAGGAAGAAGAATGTTGGGGCGCTGCCCTGTGGGCCTGCTAGACCTTGGGTGTGCAAATACATGCCCAGTAGGGCCAGCAGGCTCACAGGGCAGCGCGCCCTAGTTAGGCCCAGAAGCCTGCTAAATAGAGGAGTTCGAAAGGGCAGCCGCGGCTGGGTTTATAAACCAGTGCGGCTGCCCTTCGCTCGGTGAGGTGGGACTAAACATAGCGCACTGCGGTGGCAGCGCACGGCCATTAGTACCGGTTGGTGGCTCCAACCGGTACTAATGTGTTGCCCTTTAGTACCGGTTGGAGCCACCAACCGGTACTAAAGGCCCAGTTTCCCGCCGCTTGGTCTGGCCAAAATTGGCCTTTAGTACCAGTTGGTAGCTCCAACCGGTACTAAAGGCTCCCCCTATATATATGACACTTATGAAAAATCAGTTATCTCGTCGCCGCTTCGTTCCACTTCTCGCGCGAGAGAGTCTCGATCTCGATGACGACGCCGAAGCCGCCGCGCTGCCGTGCCGTCGCCCTCGCCGCCCCCGCCGCCCGTCATCGTCATCGCCGCGCGCCCCCGCCCCCGCCGCC
>NW_021300760.1:0-1574 GCF_002162155.2 Triticum dicoccoides
CAGGAGCGAGAGAGTAGGATTGTATCGAAATGAACAAGGGGGGTTTTGCTTGCCTGGCACTTCTGAAGATAACATTGAGTCTTCATCAGTGTCAACGATCACATCATCGGTATCACGTCTATCGAGAGGGGACAAATACCGGCAACACAGAAGGGAACACAATCAATGCAATGCACAATATGATGCATGATCATGACATGGCAAAATGAATGTGTTTTGGGCTAATGCAACTAGCAACAGATTAAATGAAGTTGGTTTGAATACAAGACTCAAATTCAAACTCCATATGTGATTATTTAAATGCCATTAGTATGATTTGTGCTAAACAGCATCTATAAGTTGTTCTAACATGCATGAAAATGGTACAGATGGATTCCTTGAATTTTTCTGATAATTTTTCATATATAAATTATTTCATTTGGAGTTACGGTTAATTTCCTATGATTTACTGAAGTTTTAGCTATTTTCTGGAATTTTCTGATTATTTATAAAATAAACTAAATTCCAGAAAATGAATATTGCGTCAGCATGACCTCACCCTGACGTCATCAGGTCAACAGGGCGGTCCAGGTCAAACCTGACGTGTGGGGTCCACACGTCAGTGACACGGGTTAAACAGGGGGGTTTAGTTTAGCTTAATTAAAGATTAGGGCACTAGGGCCCACATGTCAGTGTCAGCAGGGGGTAATTAAATTAAAATAAACTAAACTAATTAACAGGGGGGGCTGGCCCCACCTGTCATCGACCCAGGGGGGGGTCAAACCCCTGGTCAGCAGGGCCTAACCCACCGGCGTCTAGCCGCCGGCAACGACCAGACGCGGCGGAGGCTCGGGAATCGCCCACAGGGCACGGTTTAGGGCGCGGATGGGTCCTACGGCAAGCTGGGACTCGTGCGCATCCAGCGGTGGCGGCGAATGGAGCTGGGGTGGCCTGAAGCGACGGCAACTACGACGACGGCGGCGGCCGGAGTTCGGGCGACCACGGGTTTGATGCTACAGAGAGCAAGCGGGCTAGTTTTTGCGCTAGGCATGCTCTATGGAAAACTACGAACGCGCAGGGCTCGCCTGGGTGACCAAATGGTCACCGGAGCTACGCCGGCGGCGAGCTCGGCGGAGGTGAGCTTCGGCCATGGCGGAATCGGTGCTAGAGGACGCGCTAGAGGAAGGGAACAGGGGGGAAATGGAGAGGAGCTCACGTAGGGACTAGCAGAGTCGACGACGAGGTCGGGGAAGCTCTGGACGACGCGAATTTACGGCGGCGATCTCCGGGCACCGGAGATGAAGACGACGACGTTGGCGACGAAGCAAAGCCCTCCGGCTCGTTTCCTTCGGCTTGGGGATGTGGTGCTCGATTGCGGAGCTGCTGGGCACGGTCACAGGACGAGAGGTGGTCGGTGGTCATAGCTACGGCGAGCGGCGCTCTCAGGTGCGTTCGGTGACGAGAGGGAGGGAGAGCAGAGGAGGAGGAGGGGGTCCGGAGAGCGAGGGAGAAGTGAGAGGGGGTCGGGGGCTGCGTGGCGTCGCGGGAGGAACCAGGGGAGGAGGAGGCAGCCAGGCAGGGAGGAGGTGGCCGGG
>NW_021300760.1:1584-2340 GCF_002162155.2 Triticum dicoccoides
AGCGGCGCTCTCAGGTGCGTTCGGTGACGAGAGGGAGGGAGAGCAGAGGAGGAGGGGGGGGTCCAGAGAGCGAGGGAGAAGTGAGAGGGGGTCGGGGGCTGCGTGGCGTCGCGGGAGGAACCAGGGGAGGAGGAGGCAGCCAGGCAGGGAGGAGGTGGCCGGGGCACGTGGCCGCGCGCGCCGGGCGCGTGCCCGTCCTCCTGGCAGAGGAGGAAGGCGACAGGGGAGGGAGGCGGCGGTGGGCTGGGCCAGCGGGAGGAGCTGGCCAGCTGGGCCGGCTACAGGTAAGTGGCCCAGGTAGGCTTCTGTCCTTTTTATTTTTTTCTCTCTGTTTTGTTTTAATTCTGTTTTCTATTTTGCAGGTTTGTTTTGAATTTGGTTTTGAAACCAATTCAATTTATTTTGCTTCTGACAATATTTTTAGGAGCTAAAAGAATTAAAACAATGCTCCACAAAAATATTTCAGAATTATTGGACCTATATTTATTTAACAGTAGATATAAGTCCAATTCAAATAGCTATTGATTTAATTCAAATACCCAAAATAAATGTTTCTGAGATACCGAAAATATTGGTTTGGATTTTACCTCTTGCCAATATTTCCAGAGGATAACAAGAACATTTTCTTGGACTTATTTGAAGCAATTTTTATCTTGATCATTTTTTTAAAGGATTCTGAGGCTTTGAAAATTCCTCAATTCAAATTTCATTTGAATTAAAACATGAAGCTCACATGAGGTCTAGCCTAATGCATAA
>NW_021300761.1:0-1264 GCF_002162155.2 Triticum dicoccoides
CGCAGAGAGCACCGATACACAAACATTACCAAACAGTATGCAACAACATGATGCATGCATGAGACATGGCAAAATGAGTGTATTGGGCTAATGCAACTAAGGCCAGAAGGGTTTGAACAAATTTGAATCAAAGATTCAAATTCCAAATTCAAATATGGCCTTTTTAAGTGCCTTTTCTTGTTCTGCTTAAAACATCAATTTAACTTGTTTGATCATGCATGAAAATAGTACAGATGGGTAGATTGGATTTTTCTGATCATTTTTCATATATAATTTGTCCAATTTGGAGTTACAGAATAAAAGTTATGAATTTTTGAAGTTTAAATAATATTCTGGAATTTCCTGATTTAAATTAAATCCAGAAAATCAATTACTGCGTCAGCCTGACGTCAGTGTGACGTCAGCAGGTCAACGGAACTGGTCCAGGTCAAACCTGACAGTGGGTCCCGCATGTCAGGGTGATTATTTTAACTAAAACTTAATTAAAACTAATCTTGTTTAATTAACAGGGCTGGGCCCCACCTGTCATTGACTCAGGGGAGTCAACCAGGGCCCACCCGTGGTCAAACCCGAGTCGGCTGCACCGGCGTTTAGCCGCCGGCGAGCCCGACTCGGCGGCGGAAGTGGTTTTGGTCATTTCGGCCACCAAACGGACCGCGGAGACCACCGGAGTGGAGCTGAGGCCAACCCGCAGCTCTTGGCGGAGCCCGTTGGGGTCGGGGTGGCCGGAGTCGACGGCGGCGGGCTCGGCTGCGGCCGCCGGGGTTCGGTCGTGCACGGGAACGGTGCTGGAGCTCGAAGTCGAGCAAAGCGAGGCGCTAGGGATGCTCTACGGGGTCTTGCGAACTCGTTGGACTCGCCGGGGTGACCAAATGGTCACCGGAGCTGCGTCGACGGCGAGCTCGGCGACGGCGGAGGTTCGGCCATGGTGGGGAGGTGGCTACGGTGAGGGAACGAGGGGAAGGAGAGGGGGAAACGGTGGCGTAGCTCACCGCGGTTGCAGTGGGCGTCGAAGCGGGCTCGGGGACGCGCTGGAGACGGCGAATTCGACGGCGACGGTGGTCGGAGCCCGAAGAGGGGAACGGCGATGTGGCGGCGATGCAGGGCTTCCGGGGAGCTGTGGAGCGGTGGGGAGGAAGAGGGAGTCGTGGCGGAGCTCCTGAGCTGGTCGGGGGAGCGAGGGGTGGTCGGAGACAGCGGCTAAGGCGAACGGCGGCGACGGTGGTGTTTGGCCGGGCGAGAGAGAGAGCGAGGGAGAGGAGGG
>NW_021300762.1:0-839 GCF_002162155.2 Triticum dicoccoides
GCACGTAAACGCACCCCAGGGTTCGTTAATCGTGGAAATCACTGTGGGACCCCAAAACAGTGAGTAATAGTCCATGAAACAGGGCAGAATCGGCCAAAACTGCGAGTGTTGATGATCAACACGTAAACGCACCCCAGGGTTCGTTAATCGTGGAAGTCACTCCGAGACCCCAAAACAGTGAGTAATAGTCCATGAAATGGGCCAGGATCGGCCAAACCTGTCAATGTTGATGACCCACACGTAAGCCCACCTTGGGGTTCAACAAGCATGGAAATCACTTTGTGACCCCAAAACAGTGAGTAATAGTCCACGAAACTTGTCAGAATCAACAAAAACCGCGAGTCTTGATGACCGACACGTAAACGCACCCCAGGGTTTGTTAATCAATGAAATCGCTCCGGGCCCCGAAAACAGTGAGTAATAGCCCATGAAATGGGCCAGAATCGGCCAAAACTATGGGTGCTGTTGACCGTCACGTAAGCACACCTTGGGGTTCGACAAGCATGGAAATCACTTCGGGACCACCAAACGGTGAGTAATAGTCCATGAAACGGGTCAGAATCGACAAAAACCGCGAGTGTTGATGACCGACACGTAAACGCACCCCAGGGTTCGTTAATCGTGGAAATCACTCCAGGACCCCAAAACAGTGAGTAATAGTCCATGAAACGAGCCAGAATCGGCAAAAATTGTTAGTGTTGATGACCGACACGTAAGCGCACCTTGTGGTTCAACAATCATGCAAATCACTTCGGGACCCCAAAACAGTGAGTAATAGTCCACGAAACGGGTTAGAATCGACCAAAACCGCGAGTGTTGATAACCGGCACGTAAACGCA
>NW_021300763.1:0-1563 GCF_002162155.2 Triticum dicoccoides
AGATAAAATTTCAACGCTATAACTTCATCGGAAGTGAGAAGTGAATGAAAGGGTATGCATTGGAGAAGTGGGAGTCAACCTTGAACTTTGTGTTCATGCCCATGGACGCGATGTATATCCTATCATGGAAGCTTCTTGTAACAATAACTATTTCCTTAATAACTACCATATGGTATTTGTGAATTGATCCCTTGCAACCGTCGTTCCGACCATGATTGTTCTTCTTTGATCTCATTTCTCGGACAAGTTAAAACAATTGTCTCCTATGGATCAATACACCAGTCCAACCTTTACTTTGATCTTGTGTCGAGTATTACCCTCCTGGTATCTCGAGATTATCATGGAACTGCATAACTCCTTATGAGTTCTTCATCAAGTGCTACCTTCCCACTGATTCCAATTTTTCGCGGGCTCTGTGTTACTGAACACTCAAAGACACCGATAACTGAACCGAGTCCGCCCTACGGTTCAACAACTCTTCAGTAAGCTTCTATAAGTACGAGTTTGTACCCGATCACGCCATTCCTAGCCTGTTTGGCTATATCATTGTCGTGACGATTCTAACGGTGCTACCTAGTCCTTATTCTCGGAGCACCAATTTTCGACGATGAACTAACCTTACGTCGATTTTCCTCGTCATACCCTTTCACCTTAAACAACAAGCTTGAGTTCGAGTTTGTGTCGTAACTGTGGTTCCAATAACCTCTTGCTTCATCATTCCTTTGACTTGATGTCGTCGCTGATTGACTACATCTGCATGAAATCTCTCGACAATTGTGTCGTGATCATCATCAACCTTATGAGCTCTTCCAGGAATTCAATTGAATTCATGATGGGTAATACCATCCTTGCCCCTCGATGATTCCTGTTCTCATCGACCACTTTATTGCCTTTCGTTCAACACAACTTGTTCGTGTTTTGTGTAAACCTTGAGATCACTGCTACCCAGCAGTTGATCTTCCTTACCTCGGAAGTATTACCATCTCTTTTTGTCAAGAATGTGGTGAGAGTTTCGCCACCTCTTAATAATTCTTGATATCATAATACTGCTTGCCATCTTCGTTCATTCCTTGGTCCCCGTATTGTTTTCAACCGGAATACCGACAATGGAGCTATGACGTGTGAATTCAAAACTTCTAGCAACCCTATTGCTTTGAAGTGAATGGGCGATAGTTCATTCTAAGTCCTTCGCTAATTGAATCACCATTCTGACATTGGTCGTGCAACCCAACCCATATTTCGGGCGCACCTTTCAACCAATGTTTAATTGTGTATGTTTTCCTCGAGCATACTTCCTTATATCATTTGATCTGACAAATGTTATCTCCTTGTTCACTTAATGGTGGAAATCCATCTTTTGGGAATCTCGGTGAATTGCCGTTGAGTTCACCAGACACCTCCTTGTCCTCTCCTTGGGTTAATGATGAACTCTTGTTAACGGAAGTCACTTCATAGTTCATTTCCCGAGAATCTTACAGTGTCATCTCGTCAATTGGTGTTGCACCTTTCTTCTCAGGCATCCTGAGCCTGAGGTATCCTGACACCAATCATACCTGAATCTCC
>NW_021300764.1:0-1813 GCF_002162155.2 Triticum dicoccoides
CTATCCACGACAACAAATATGCTATCCCTCCCCTTCTTTGTTCGAGGTAAACCTAAAACAAAGTCCATAGATATATCCTGATGAGGACATGACTACCTTGGATATGACCAAAAATATTGCATATATGCATATTTGTCAGGTGATTTCTAGTGCAAACTATTCAATAATCTATTTATGTTATCCAGAACAAAAATACTTCACACACTTTTGTGTTTTGTCTAATTGTAGGTGTATGGGACATTTGTACAATTCACATATGAAGATAAGGAAGAAAGAGATGTTTATTTGCTGTCCAAAAAGTTCTCTCACGTCACTTTTGGCCCAAGAGAAGATAGAGTCCAAGTCTCTCACGTTCTGGATTCAGATTCGGACTGCACAGACATACCTGACTCAAAACGCACACAAGTTTTTCATACGGACTCCGAATTGGGTGATTCTTTTTTTGTTGGAAACTAGATTTCGTGAACTATCCAACCCAACTGGAATCACCTTCAAATGCGTCCGGAGCGTTGAGTTGTGGACGAAACAATCTGATGCTACAGCAGAATCCGAGTCAAACTACAAGTCCAAAGGTGTTACATCACCTCCACTTGGGCCCATTGGCCTTGTACGACCTAGATTTAGTTTTAGGCTGCCTTGGGACGTCCTCCCACCTCCTTGGACGCCACCCCTTGCTCCTATATAAGTAGATCCATCTAGTAGCTTTTCCTGGGTATTAGTTTAGTTAAAAGTTAGCCATTGCAACTTGGTGTACTTCGTTTGTGTCCAACGACCAGACCAGGACCGCTTCCGGATCCCCACCATTATCAATACCTCATATATATTTGCAATATTCAGATTGCTTTATCATATTCTTGCTCTTTCTTCGATTGCTTGCAGGAATAGACCTTCGTGGTCAGGCTGACCGTGCTTCCGGCATCGTCAGTAACCTCAGGAGATTGGTTTAGCGATTGCTAAGGCGCAACGTCGTGCACTGATGAGGACATCAATACAATTGTTACACCCACAGCCCCTGCTGCTATACATACTGGACCAATTACTAGAGCTCGTGCACGCCAACTAAATTATCAGGTACTTTCGTTTCTTGGTAATGATTCTAATGTTCATGAGAATATGATGCTGCCTAAATTGGATACATTTGTTTTGCTTACAAATGAAGGGCCTAGCTTGGAGAAGGATGAACATTGGAGCAAGAACAAGAATGGAGATGATGGCATGCGCAAGGGGAACAAGAACGGAGTTACAAGTGATGATTTCAGGACTTTGAAGCCACCATAATGTGTGCATGAAGCCTTGGACGAAATATACAAGATGCCACTTCATAAATTTCGTCCCGAGGCTATTTTAGGTGCTGCGTCACCTTATTATTGGGCCAGGCCCATGTAATTTCGAAATACATAAGTATAGGCTATTTTTAGAGTCCGTATGTGTGGGGAAACAAGAGATAGGGTTGATTTCGGACCCCTCCACCAAGGGCCACGAAATCCACCCCCTCTTCCTCCATATATACAGCCCTTAGGGCCTCGTTTAGACCTTGGGTTTTGTTTAGATTAAAAGTTCGCCATAGCTGCAACTTCGCGTACTTCGTTTGTGTTCAACGACCAGACAAAGGCGTCACAGAACCCCACCTTGATCAATAAAGCTTTCATCTTATATTCGCAATATCCAGATTGCAATCTCAGTTTCTTGCTTGTTCTTCGTTTGCTCGCAGGAAACAGACCCTCGTGGTCAGGTTGATCGTGCTCCGGCGTGGTCAATAACCTCTCGGAGTTGGTTTAGCGATTGCTAAGGCGCGACGTCCTCGCACGTTCGT
>NW_021300765.1:0-1283 GCF_002162155.2 Triticum dicoccoides
CTATCCACGACAACAAATATGCTATCCCTCCCCTTCTTTGTTCGAGGTAAACCTAAAACAAAGTCCATAGATATATCCTGATGAGGACATGACTACCTTGGATATGACCAAAAATATTGCATATATGCATATTTGTCAGGTGATTTCTAGTGCAAACTATTCAATAATCTATTTATGTTATCCAGAACAAAAATACTTCACACACTTTTGTGTTTTGTCTAATTGTAGGTGTATGGGACATTTGTACAATTCACATATGAAGATAAGGAAGAAAGAGATGTTTATTTGCTGTCCAAAAAGTTCTCTCACGTCACTTTTGGCCCAAGAGAAGATAGAGTCCAAGTCTCTCACGTTCTGGATTCAGATTCGGACTGCACAGACATACCTGACTCAAAACGCACACAAGTTTTTCATACGGACTCCGAATTGGGTGATTCTTTTTTTGTTGGAAACTAGATTTCGTGAACTTTCCAACCCAACTGGAATCACCTTCAAATGCGTCCGGAGCGTTGAGTTGTGGACGAAACAATCTGATGCTACAGCAGAATCCGAGTCAAACTACAAGTCCAAAGGTGTTACATCACCTCCACTTGGGCCCATTGGCCTTGTACGACCTAGATTTAGTTTTAGGCTGCCTTGGGACGTCCTCCCACCTCCTTGGACGCCACCCCTTGCTCCTATATAAGTAGATCCATCTAGTAGCTTTTCCTGGGGATTAGTTTAGTTAAAAGTTAGCCATTGCAACTTGGTGTACTTCGTTTGTGTCCAACGACCAGACCAGGACCGCTTCCGGATCACCACCATTATCAATACCTCATATATATTTGCAATATTCAGATTGCTTTATCATATTCTTGCTCTTTCTTCGATTGCTTGCAGGAATAGACCTTCGTGGTCAGGCTGACCGTGCTTCCGGCATCGTCAGTAACCTCAGGAGATTGGTTTAGCGATTGCTAAGGCGCAACGTCGTGCACTGATGAGGACATCAATACAATTGTTACACCCACAGCCCCTGCTGCTATACATACTGGACCAATTACTAGAGCTCGTGCACGCCAACTAAATTATCAGGTACTTTCGTTTCTTGGTAATGATTCTAATGTTCATGAGAATATGATGCTGCCTAAATTGGATACATTTGTTTTGCTTACAAATGAAGGGCCTAGCTTGGAGAAGGATGAACATTGGAGCAAGAACAAGCATGGAGATGATGGCATGCGCAAGGGGAACAAGAACGGAGTTACAAGTGATGATTTCAGGACTTTGAAGCCACCATAATGTGT
>NW_021300766.1:0-1870 GCF_002162155.2 Triticum dicoccoides
CCCCGGCTCTCCTCTCCTCTCCCTCGCTCTCTCTCTCGCCCGGCCGAACACCACACTCGCCGCCGTTCGCCATAGCCACCGTCTCCGACCACCCCTCGCTCCCCCGACTAGCTCAGGAGCTCCGCCACGACTCCCTCTTCCTCCCCACCGCTCCACAGCTCCCCGGAAGCCCTGCATCGCCGCCACGTCGCCGTTCCCCTCTTCGGGCTCCGACCACCATCGCCGTCGAATTCGCCGTCTCCAGCGCGTCCCCGAGCCACTTCGACGCCCACTGCAACCGCGGTGAGCTACGCCACCGTTTCCCCTCTCCTTCCCCTCGTTCCCTCACCGTAGCCACCTCCCCACCACGGCCGAACCTCCGCCGTCGCCGAGCTCGCCGTCGACGCAGCTCCGGTGACCATTTGGTCACCCCGGCGAGTCCAACAAGTTCGCAAGACCCTGTAGAGCATCCCTAGCGCCTCGCTTTGCTCGACTTCGAGCTCCAGCACCGATCCCGTGCACGACCGAACCCCGGCGGCCGCAGCCGAGCTCGCCGCCGTCGACTCCGGCCACCCCGACCCCAACGGGCTCCGCCAAGAGCTGCGGGTTGGCCTCAGCTCCACTCCGGTGGTCTCCGCAGTCCGTTTGGTGGCCGAAATGACCAAAACCACTTCCGCCGCCGCGTCGGGCTCGCCGGCGGCTAAACGCCGGTGCAGCCGACTCGGGTTTGACCATGGGTGGGCCCTGGTTGACTCCCCTGAGTCAATGACAGGTGGGGCCCAGCCCTGTTAATTAAACAGGATCAGTTTTAATTAAGTTTTAATTAAAATAATCACCCTGACATGCGGGACCCACTGTCAGGTTTGACCTGGACCAGTTCCGTTGACCTGCTGACGTCACACTGACGTCAGGCTGACGCAGTAATTGATTTTCTGGATTTAATTTAAATCAGGAAATTCCAGAATATTATTTAAACTTCAAAAATTCATAACTTTTATTCTGTAACTCCAAATTGGACAAATTATATATGAAAAATGATCAGAAAAATCCAATCTATCCATCTGTACTATTTTCATGCATGATCAAACAAGTTAAATTGATGTTTTAAGCAGAACAAGAAAAGGCACTTTAAAAGGCCATATTTGAATTTGGAATTTGAATCTTTGATTCAAATTTGTTCAAACCCTTCTGGCTTTAGTTGCATTAGCCCAATACACTCATATTGCCATGTTTCATGCATGCATCATATTGTCGCACATTGTTTGGTGATGCTTGTGTATCGATGCCCTTGCGACAGGTTCTGTCCCCGAGGAGTACCGTGATTACCCTAACGAAGAACCGTATCCGTGCATCGAACCATCAGGCAAGCAACCAATCATTTGATCATATCGATACAATCCCATGTTCTCGCTCCTGCTCTCTTTTACTGCATTAAGACAACGCGTTTCAAACTGCTGTGTGTTACGGTAGTTGAACCCATTTCCTCTGCATGACCTGTCATTGCCACAGTAACTAGATGAAACCCACTAGCATGTGTAGGAGTTGTTTGAGCCATATGTATGTGTTGTTCCTACCTTGCTATGCCTGCTATGCTTAGAGTCGTGTCAGGTCTGGTTCATCTGGGTGATGGGCTAGAGTGAAATGTTTATCTCGGTAATGAGAGTGGTGTGGTGAATACGATTTGGTAAAGGTATCGATGAGAGGCCATGTAGGAGTACATGGTGGGTTGTTTCATTGAAGCCGACCTTAAGCACTGAGATCTGTATGCGTGATTTAAGATACAGCTACTACCATGCATTGGGCCCTGAAATATGACCCCGCTCGACTTCTTATTCACCCTAGCTCTCTGTCCAGGAGTTGCAAGTAGTTTCTGGTGTTTGTAGCCTACTGG
>NW_021300767.1:0-1086 GCF_002162155.2 Triticum dicoccoides
TTTTTTTATAAGACGGTGCGCGGGGTGCGGGGGGTCGGCGGCGGCGGTTGGGTAGGGGAATCGAGGGTGCGGGGGGTCGGCGGCGGCGGCCGGTGGACTGGGGGGTGCTCGGCGGCGAGGGGGGCCGGATCTGGCAAGGTGGGATAGCGATCGAGATGGAGGGGGATCGAGATCGAGTGTCCATGAAATTTAAAAATATTCATGATAGTTCAAAAAGTACCCATGAAATACAATCGAGAAATGAAGGCTACGATTTAAATACAATCGATCTTAGCTAGCTATCTGTTCACAATCTTCTTGCCCTTCTTTTTCGCAAATGGAGTTCTTCTGTGGAACGGACGTCCTTTAGGTAGGGTGGTCCTGCTTCTTCTTGTGGTGTATGCTGCTACTTCATCATCGTCGTCATGTTCGATCCTCGGGTCGTCGTACTTGTCGAAGTCTTGCTCATTGGCTACTCCATCCATTCCGATGATCTTCCTTTTGCCTCTCCTCATGACAACACGACTGGGCTTTGGCGGGTCGGTAATGAAGAAGCATTGGTCCACTTGGGAAGCCAGTACCCATGGCTCATTTTTCGCGGTGACGTTTGCGCCCGCGGTCTTGGATTTGGCTTCGGGTATAACCATGGTGGTGAAATACCAGTCTTCTTTTATGACGTTCTTGGCCCATCTGACACGGAACATCGGGACCTTCTCTCCAGCGTAGCTCAGCTCCCAGATCTCCTCGATCCTTCCATAGTATCTGTCCTTGTCGTTACCGGTGTAGGATTCCATCGTTACCCCGGAGTTCTGATAACCATCGCTCTTCATGTCCTTGGCCTCGGTGTAGAATGTGTAGCCGTTGATATCGTACGCCTCATAGGTCATCAGGTTGTGCTCGGCGCCCTGTGACAAGGCGAATATGAGTTGTTCTTCCGCGGAAGAATCCTCATGTAAAGGGTATGACAGAAGCTTATGCTTGAACCAACGCGTGAAACATGAGTTGTGCTCTTTGAGTATATCTCCGTCCGTCCTCTGTTGGCCTCGGTCATTGTACGTCTTTTTAATAAAGGTTTTGTGCTCTACCAACCAAGGATCGACCACGTCT
>NW_021300768.1:0-1126 GCF_002162155.2 Triticum dicoccoides
GCCGTTCGCCATAGCCACCGTCTCCGACCACCCCTCGCTCCCCCGACTAGCTCAGGAGCTCCGCCTCGACTCCCTCTTCCTCCCCACCGCTCCACAGCTCCCCGGAAGCCCTGCATCGCCGCCACGTCGCCGTTCCCCTCTTCGGGCTCCGACCACCGTCGCCGTCGAATTCGCCGTCTCCAGCACGTCCCCGAGCCCGCTTCGACGCCCACTACAACCGCGGTGAGCTACGCCACCGTTTCCCCCTCTCCTTCCCCTCGTTCCCTCACCGTAGCCACCTCCCCACCACGGCCGAACCTCCGCCGTCGCCGAGCTCGCCGTCGACGCAGCTCCGGTGACCATTTGGTCACCCCGGCGAGTCCAACAAGTTCGCAAGACCCTGTAGAGCATCCCTAGCGCCTCGCTTTGCTCGACTTCGAGCTCCAGCACCGATCCCGTGCACGACCGAACCCCGGCGGCCGCAGCCGAGCTCGCCGCCGTCGACTCCGGCCACCCCGACCCCAACGGGCTCCGCCAAGAGCTGCGGGTTGGCCTCAGCTCCACTCCGGTGGTCTCCGCGGTCCGTTTGGTGGCCGAAATAACCAAAACCACTTCCGCCGCCGCGTCGGGCTCGCCGGCGACTAAACGCCGGCAGCCGACACTAACTTTGACCACGGGTGGGCCCTGGTTGACTCCCCTGAGTCAATGACAGGTGGGGCCCAGCCCTGTTAATTAAACAGGATTAGTTTTAATTAAGTTTTAATTAAAATAATCACCCTGACATGCGGGACCCACTGTCAGGTTTGACCTGGACCAGTTCCGTTGACCTGCTGATGTCACACTGACGTCAGGCTGACGCAGTAATTGATTTTCTGGATTTAATTTAAATCAGGAAATTCCAGAATATTATTTAAACTTCAAAAATTCATAACTTTTATTCTGTAACTCCAAATTGGACAAATTATATATGAAAAATGATCAGAAAAATCCAATCTATCCATCTGTACTATTTTCATGCATGATCAAACAAGTTAAATTGATGTTTTAAGCAGAACAAGGAAAAGCACTTTAAAAGGCCATATTTGAATTTGAAATTTGAATCTTTGATTCAAATTTGTTCAAACCCTTCTGGCTTTAGTTGCATTAG
>NW_021300769.1:0-1045 GCF_002162155.2 Triticum dicoccoides
GACTCCGAACAAACTTCGGTACATCAAAACTTGTAAACTCATAATAAAACTGTCATCGTAACGTTAAGCGTGCGGACCCTACGGGTTCGAGAACTATGTAGACATGACCTAGAACTATTCTCGGTCAATAACCAATAGCGGAACCTGGATGCCCATATTGGTTCCTACATATTCTACGAAGATCTTTATCGGTCAAACCGCATAACAACATACGTTGTTCCCTTTGTCATCGGTATGTTACTTGCCCGAGATTTGATCGTTGGTATCCAATACCTAGTTCAATCTCGTTACCGGCAAGTCTCTTTACTCGTTCTGTAACACATCATCTTATAACTAACTCATTAGTTACAATGCTTGCAAGGCTTAGGTGATGAGTATTACCGAGAGGGCCCAGAGATACCTCTCCGACAATCGGAGTGACAAAACCTAATCTCGAATCATGCCAACCCAACATGTACCTTCGGAAACACCTGTAGAGCACCTTTATAATCACCCAGTTACGTTGTGACGTTTGGTAGCACACAAAGTGTTCTTCCGGTAAACGGGAGTTGCACAATCTCATAGTTGCAGGAACTTTGTATAAGTCATGAAGAAAGCAATAGCAACATACTAAACGATCAAGTGCTAAGCTAACGGAATGGGTCAAGTCAATCACATCATTCTCCTAATGATGTGATCCCATTAATCAAATGACAACTCTTTTGTCCATGGTTAGGAAACATAACCATCTTTGATAAACGAGCTAGTCAAGTAGAGGCATACTAGTGACACTATGTTTGTCTATGTATTCACACATGTATTATGTTTCCGGTTAATACAATTCTAGCATGAATAATAAACATTTATCATGATATAAGGAAATAAATAATAACTTTATTATTGCCTCTAGGGCATATTTCCTTCAGTCTCCCACTTGCACTAGAGTCAATAATCTAGTTCACATCAGCATGTGATTCAACACCAATATTCACATCTGTATGTGATTAATACCCATAGTTCACATCGTCATGTGATCAACACCCAAAGGGTTTACTAGAGTCAATAA
>NW_021300770.1:0-1374 GCF_002162155.2 Triticum dicoccoides
GTCCATGATGAAGGTCGGCCTGCAGAAAAGTTAGTTCGCCCCAATGCTTGTCGATCCTGCACTTCACGTTCAGCTTTACAAGCAAGATGGAATAAACGAGTGATATTAGTATACTCCTTATAGTCTAGAATGGTCTGAATCTCTCTATTTAATCCACCCAGAAAACGTGCAAGCATAGCTTCATTCTCCTCAACAATACCACATCTAATCATGCCAGTTTGTAATTCCTGATAATATTCTTCTACAGAATTTTTTCCTTGTCTTAAACGCTGCAATTTTTGAAGCAATTCACGTTGATAATATGGTGGAACCCAACGCGTACGCATAGCAGTTTTCAAAGCAGCCCAAGTAGTTGGAATAGGATATAATCTACATTGTTCAGACCACCATACACATGCAAAACTAGTGAAAGCACAAACAGCAGCAGCAACTCGTCTCTCCTCAGGATATTGTAAACATGTAAATCGTTGTTCAGTTTCTAACTCCCAAGTAAGATATATATCAGGAACATATCTACCCTCAAATGGTGGAATATTCAATTTCAGTTTAGGAATATGGACATCATCTCGTACCTGAGGTGGTGGTGCAGGCCTACCATTACGAATATATACCTGAGGTCGACCTGCTGGTGGTGGTACAGGTGGCTGCACGTAGTGTTGATTTTGATCAACCTCATCCTCATAATCTCCCACATAATCACCCTCCTCCACATCAGCAGCAGGAGCCACAGAAGTATCAACAACAGCACCAACAGTTTGGCCAAACGCAAGAGGAACACGGCTTGCTCGGCGGAGGTCTGCTTCGCGACGTGGAGGTAGTCGTTGTTGTTGTTGTTGTTGGAGAGGTGCGTTAGGTGCAGCGGGTGGTGGTGGTGGAAGACGCGCGAGCAATTCATTAAACTTGTTATCGAGCTTTGTTTCGAACGTCTTCTCAAGGCCAGTGATCTCCTCCATGGCCTCTTCAAAATTGTTCAGCACATCTTGCACCTGTTCAGTCATCATTTGCTGAAACTTATCATGAAGCTCCTTGTTCGATAAATTCTCCCAGTCAATCTCGTCGGCTTGTGATCCTGGCATGGTTAGCAGCAATAGAAACACACAAGAATATGATCCTACAGACTACGAACAAGTGGTGGTGGTGGGTGTCACAAATCCGTCAAGCAAATCTCAAATTCTTACCAGTTCTTACCCAGCAGCAGGCGGTGATCGGCAACCGTTGTAGTCAAAAACTCTCAAAGCTTGGATAGAGCGATTACCAGGGAGAGTCAAACGCACGACGTAGATGTATGTGGAGCTGGGAAGGCTTATAATATGGTAGCAAAAAGGGTCAGCAATAATCAATTCAGAGATGCAAAGTTGAATAAACGCTCAACGA
>NW_021300771.1:0-1223 GCF_002162155.2 Triticum dicoccoides
TACCTATAGTCCACGAAAAAGCCACAAAAAAAATTTAGGGTTAGTTCATCATATCCGAACCAATCTGAGCCTTTGCATAATCTTTTTAGGGTTTTTGCTTTGTTGAATTTGCGGTTGCATCGTCGTGTCTAGTTGCTGGTCTTAGAGTCTAGTCTTTTAGAGTTTCGAGTTCTGGTCATAAGTTGTCACGCGCCGCCGCACCATCATCATTGCCCCTGCCATCTACCACCACCGCTCCGAATCCGTATCCATATACCACCACCAATCCGTGTCCATATACCACCACCGATCCATATCCATATACTATCACCGCTACCACCACCGCTGCCATATACCACCACCATATATCCACCACCAATCCGAGTTCCTTGCTTATTAGGGTTGTTTTCGGGATCCATCTAGATTCCGATTCGTGTTTCCTTGCCGGAGTAGGTTTCGGAAAAAAAAAAAATTCCTTGTCGGGTACTTCGTTTGTGTTCAACGACCAGACAAAGGCGTCACAGAACCCCACCTTGATCAATAAAGCTTTCATCTTATATTCGCAATATCCAGATTGCAATCTCAGTTTCTTGCTTGTTCTTCGTTTGCTCGCAGGAAACAGACCCTCGTGGTCAGGTTGATCGTGCTCCGGCGTGGTCAATAACCTCTCGGAGTTGGTTTAGCGATTGCTAAGGCGCGACGTCCTCGCACGTTCGTAGTCGGATCGTCAAAGTCGACTTCCACCAAAGCGATATCCATCATCTCATCGAAAGACGGGACACCTTTGCCTCTATCATGGGAGATTATGAGGATGAGGTTGATCAAAATCACCACTACGTGCAGCCACCTGTACCACCACCAGCAGGTCGACCTCAGGTATATATTCGTAATGGTAGGCCTGCACCACCACCTCAGGTACGAGATGATGTCCATATTCCTAAACTGAAATTGAATATTCCACCATTTGAGGGTAGATATGTTCCTGATATATATCTTACTTGGGAGTTAGAAACTGAACAACGATTTACATGTTTACAATATCCTGAGGAGAGACGAGTTGCTGCTGCTGTTTGTGCTTTCACTAGTTTTGCATGTGTATGGTGGTCTGAACATTGTAGATTATATCCTATTCCAACTACTTGGGCTGCTTTGAAAACTGCTATGCGTACGCGTTGGGTTCCACCATATTATCAACGTGAATTGCTTCAAAAATTGCAGCGTTTAAGACAAGGGAAAAATTCTGT
>NW_021300772.1:0-1235 GCF_002162155.2 Triticum dicoccoides
CCGGTCACCGCTTCACGTGGCCATGTCAACTGTATCTCTGCCGAAGAAGCTCAAGAGGATCCCAACGTCGTTCTCGGTACGCTTCTTGTTAATTGCCACCCGGCATCTGTTCTTTTCGATACAGGAGCCTCTCATTCTTTTATATCTGAAAACTATGCTCGCTTGCATAACATCGCATTCGGTGATATGCCAACCTCTATGGTAATTCAAACTCCGGGATCCAAATGGCAAACTTCTAGAGTAAGCCATGGAAATGAAATCCAAGTCGACAGACTTGTTTTCCTCGCGTCTTTGATAGCCCTTAAATCTTCAGATATTAATATCATTTTGGGTATGGACTGGATGTCAGCTCATCAAGCCAAAATTGATTGCTTCTCTAGGACTGTTCAACTCACTCACCCTTCGGGCAAGATAGTCAATGTCCTAACCCGAATAGCCAAGCGACAATTATATTCTCTTAACGCCAGCCCTTTGCCAGACCTTGAGGACGTTCCGGTAGTCCGTGACTTCCCGGATGTCTTTCCAGAGGAATTGCCAGGTGTTCCACCTGACAGGGATGTTGAGTTCGTAATAGACCTCATTCCAGGAACCGTTCCGATTGCTAGAAGACCTTATAAGATGGCACCCCTAGAACTAGCCGAGCTTAAGAAACAACTCGATGAGTCCTTGAAAAAGGGTTTCATCCGACCTAGCTCGTCTCCGTGGGCTTGCCCCGTCCTATTCGTCAAGAAGAAGGATGGTACGGACCGGATGGTTGTAGATTACCAACCTGTCAATTTGGTCACAATCAAGAACAAATATCCGCTTTCCAGGATCAACGACCTGTACGATCAGCTCGCTGGATCCTCAGTCTTCTCCAAGATGGATTTGAGGTTGGGCTACCATCAAATCAAAATCAGAAACGGGGACATTCCTAAAACGGCCTTTGTTACTCGTTATGGCCAATACGAGTACACCGTCATGTCCTTCGGATTAACCAACGCTCCAGCCACCTTTTCTCGGTTAATGAACTCAATCTTCATGGAGTATTTGGATAAATTCGTCGTGGTTTACCTCGATGATATACTCATCTACTCCAAGAACGAGGAAGAACATGCCGAACATCTAAGGCTAGTGTTGCAGAAACTTCGAGAGCATCGCCTTTATGCCAAATTTTCTAAATGTGAATTCTGGTTGTCAGAAGTGACCTATCTGGGTCATGTAATATCTGGTAAAGGTATTGCTGTTAACCCTGA